>NC_092094.1:11951611-12251611 GCF_045679555.1 Salvelinus alpinus
GGGGTTTCAGGTGTCTCCGGAAGGTGGTGATTGACTCCGCTGTCCTGGCGTCGTGAGGGAGTTTGTTCCACCATTGGGGGGCCAGAGCAGCGAACAGTTTTGACTGGGCTGAGCGGGAACTGTACTTCCTCAGTGGTAGGGAGGCGAGCAGGCCAGAGGTGGATGAACGCAGTGCCCTTGTTTGGGTGTAGGGCCTGATCAGAGCCTGGAGGTACTGAGGTGCCGTTCCCCTCACAGCTCCGTAGGCAAGCACCATGGTCTTGTAGCGGATGCGAGCTTCAACTGGAAGCCAGTGGAGAGAGCGGAGGAGCGGGGTGACGTGAGAGAACTTGGGAAGGTTGAACACCAGACGGGCTGCGGCGTTCTGGATGAGTTGTAGGGGTTTAATGGCACAGGCAGGGAGCCCAGCCAACAGCGAGTTGCAGTAATCCAGACGGGAGATGACAAGTGCCTGGATTAGGACCTGCGCCGCTTCCTGTGTGAGGCAGGGTCGTACTCTGCGGATGTTGTAGAGCATGAACCTACAGGAACGGGCCACCGCCTTGATGTTGGTTGAGAACGACAGGGTGTTGTCCAGGATCACGCCAAGGTTCTTAGCGCTCTGGGAGGAGGACACAATGGAGTTGTCAACCGTGATGGCGAGATCATGGAACGGGCAGTCCTTCCCCGGGAGGAAGAGCAGCTCCGTCTTGCCGAGGTTCAGCTTGAGGTGGTGATCCGTCATCCACACTGATATGTCTGCCAGACATGCAGAGATGCGATTCGCCACCTGGTCATCAGAAGGGGGAAAGGAGAAGATTAGTTGTGTGTCGTCTGCATAGCAATGATAGGAGAGACCATGTGAGGTTATGACAGAGCCAAGTGACTTGGTGTATAGCGAGAATAGGAGAGGGCCTAGAACAGAGCCCTGGGGGACACCAGTGGTGAGAGCACGTGGTGAGGAGACAGATTCTCGCCACGCCACCTGGTAGGAGCGACCTGTCAGGTAGGACGCAATCCAAGCGTGGGCCGCGCCGGAGATGCCCAACTCGGAGAGGGTGGAGAGGAGGATCTGATGGTTCACAGTATCGAAGGCAGCCGATAGGTCTAGAAGGATGAGAGCAGAGGAGAGAGAGTTAGCTTTAGCAGTGCGGAGCGCCTCCGTGATACAGAGAAGAGCAGTCTCAGTTGAATGACTAGTCTTGAAACCTGACTGATTTGGATCAAGAAGGTCATTCTGAGAGAGATAGCGGGAGAGCTGGCCAAGGACGGCACGTTCAAGAGTTTTGGAGAGAAAAGAAAGAAGGGATACTGGTCTGTAGTTGTTGACATATTGTGTTTTCGCTGTAAAACATTTTAAAAATCGGAAATGATGGCTGGATTCACAAGATGTTTATCTTTCATTTGCTGTATTGGACTTGTGATTTCATGAAAATTATATTATATGATATCCCTGTCGCGTTAGGCTAGGCTATGCTAGTCAGCTTTTTTGATGAGGATGCTCCCGGATCCGGGATGGGTAGCAATGAAAGGTTAAAAGGGCTTTATAAATATAGTTGATTGATTGATTCACATACTGTACCCTATAAGGTTTGCCTTTGTGTTTTGACTCCTAGTTTTTTTGACAACAGATAGCAGAGCCTACTGAAGAGAAAGTTGTCACAAAACTGCATGCCCACCCACACCTTCAACACCTAACTATGTCCATGTCACTGGATAAAATATAGATATTGGGTGTAATGGAAGCGGGTTCCCGGTTATTGCTTTAATTGAGGTTCTATGAATGAGCTTTTGCGTTGTTTCCTGAGTGGATCAAAAGACTGTTTTGCAACTCTACTGCCTATTTTACTGACTCTAAAAGACAATATTGTCCGATATAACATCACCTGTGTAGTGCTTAAAGTTATACATTCTGCATAAAGGGTTATAATAAACTCCTAATAATTCAGCCATGCAGTTCGAGGAGTTCAATAGATAGACAGGTAATATCTGAATGTTGAAGATAGCTGATGACATGGTGTGTGGGGGTGGTTATCTTAGCTGCTGCTGGGGCTTTGGAAACGGGCTTTGGAAACTGGATGACTTCATCCCTCTACTGTCTCTGTGTATATTGTCGTGGAAATTCAGTACTCTGTCCGAGATCTGGTATCCACCCGTGCCTGCTACCTCTCAGATCATAGGCAGGTCCAGCTGCGCAATAATAAAAATGAGCGTGGTGTACCCTGAGATCCTAATTTCTGATGCCCTGTGCACAGTTTAACCAGATCTTCAGGAGCGGTCAACAGGTGAAGTTGCAGATCCCATCCTCGTCGCCAAAAATGTCGTGGAAATTCAGTACTGAGAGAGACTTGGTCTTGGTCACTTCTTCAAACAATCATCTTTATTTAATATTGATTAATTATTGCAATAATGAGACCGTCAGCCCACCAGTCTTGACTGACTGTATACCTGTCCTGCTCTGCCTCTGAACCCAGCTCAATGTCTGTAGGTCCCCTGTCTACCTGTCCTGCTCTGCCTCTGAACCCAGCTCCCTACCTGTAAGTACCCTGTCTACCTGTCCTGTCCTGCTCTGCCTCTGACCCCAGTTCCAGCCCAGTCATGTACAGGGCTCTACCGTACTGATAGCTATATGCACATATGACTCTGTGTGATAGTCACTCGGCTCTGATCCTGGAACTCAAAAACCAGCGATGATAAGATTAGCGGAGGATTGAAAATGTACCGCACAGCACCCTGGGATTTGTGGTTTCATGTTTGTAAATATGTATTTACAGCCAAACAGTAGACCAACACACCAGGCCAGTCAGGCATAGGTATTTATTAAATAATCAGTAATGGTTTCTGGATGTGGATTATTGTATTTCAGGTAGAACCATTAAGTTATTAAATCATCACTTGCAATATATAGCAGGCCATTGTCCCCTTTCCCATGAGGCAGAGGCTGGAGCATTAGGGCTGGAGTCTGTGAGCCACAGAGAAAACCGCAGCACATCAAACACTATGTGGTAGACCTAAATCCAGCAGTAGACCTATGGAACAGTGTTCGGCTAAAGCAAACTGATGGTTAACACAGGGCAAGCAGCAAGGAGGACATGGCCCTTCACAACTCTCCATTTTTGCGCTGGAGGTGTGAACTGGTTAGTCACTGGGCAATGTACTGTTCATGTTGAAAGAAGTGTCTCCCAATGACGGTAGTTTATTTCCCAACAGAAAAAAAACATTTAATATTTGGATTGAAAACTGGCCAGATGAACCTACTTAGAGGTAGGCGCTTGTTACAGTTTCTCGTGTCCCGACCATTTTATGTGCTGCTTATTGTAGTCTTCAGCGAATGAGTAACAAATAGTCTGAATGTGTTTGGATTTATTTTTTATGTATTTTATTTAACCTTTATTTAACTAGGCAAGTCAGTTAAGTATAAATAATTATTTACAATGATGGCCTACCAAAAGGCAAAAGGCCTCCTTCGGGGACAGGGGCCTGGGATTAAAACAATGAATACAATATAAATATAGGATTAAACACACATCACAACAAGAGAGACACAACACTACACGTGAAGCACTATCAGAACAACAAAAGGCCTAGGAACCTTACATTTAAGTGAGATGTGTGTAGATTATGAAAATTAACTCACTGAGAAGGTTTAAGTACGGAGCAAAATGTAAGCGTTCCTTTCCTTTATTTTCTTAGTCACCTGTTATAAACTTGTTGAGCAACATTGTGGTGATGATGGAGAGTTTCCCCCTGCTACCTGGGGGTGTTCATTCTGGATCAGACAATTACAGGGCTCCAAACGAAACACCTTTCTATTGGGGAACACAGGGACATGGTCAGTTCTTCATAATATCTCTCTCTCTCTCTCTCTCTCTCTCTCTCTCTCTCTCTCACGCACATACACAGAGTAAGATCATTCAATTAAACCCATGTTCTCTACATGTTTCCCTTCATACAGATGAGGAGCTGTACATTCAACAGGCTGTGGTCCTCAACGAAGATGCTGTACATGTAGGAATAACTTGTTATTTTCCACCATGAACTGCTTTTGAAGTACAGTTTCTGTGCATTACCTTGTTGATCAACACATTTATAGTACATTTGTTTACATTCCTTATAGTAGCAGTATCGATCTATCAACCGTCACATGGACCCAAGATCAATAGGACTTTACAGATGGTACTACACCAGGCTCTGTCAATGGTAAAAAATAATGTTTCATGTAAAGTAGCCCAGTTTCTCTCTTGATTACTGCTCCTACCATACCTACTTAACTTGTACTATTGTCAGTAAAATAATTAATGATTTCTTTAGAAAGTAAGTACAATGAGTAAATCATTATAAAATGGATGGATACGGACACACAATCTGCTTGGTGAAAAGTGTGTTCTAGTCATGTTACTTTCTAGTGTAGATTATCTACAGCCCTACAGTACAGGACATGATTTGTCCACTAGTCTAGTTTCATATTAGTTATGACCCATAAAGGTTTTATTCTGTGCCCTCGGGGGCCTGAATGTGGTGATATTTTACATTTACATTTAAGTCATTTAGCAGACGCTCTTATCCAGAGCGACTTACAAATTGGTGCATTCACCTTATGATATCCAGTGGAACAACCACTTTACAATAGTGCATCTAACTCTTTTAAGGGGGGGGGGGGGGTTAGAAGGATTACTTTATCCTATCCTAGGTATTCCTTAAAGAGGTGGGGTTTCAGGTGTCTCCGGAAGGTGGTGATTGACTCCGCTGACCTGGCGTCGTGAGGGAGTATCGTGCGTCGTGAGGGAGAATATTTGTCATCCTGGCCCTGGCCTTCATTGAGAGGCGCTCCTCCCTGTCTGTGACTTCTGGCCTGCGTTCTAAACACACCCTCTGGGAACCCCCATGTGGCCTCACCGAGGGCATCGAGATCATCTGCCTTCTCATACTCACCTTCCACCTCATCGTTAAGGTAATATACACTCTAAATCTACTTCTGATGTAGTGAACCACCAAATAAAACTATTACTACACTCTATAATACCTTAATACTACTAAACAAATACTATTAATGTAACATTATTCTGATATCATCAGATATCTATTGATCATGTGTAATATCAGGGTCATGCAGCTTTTGAGTACATTTCTCCATCAATTTCATACACTCTTAGAAAATAAACTAAAATGGTTCTTCGGCTGTCCCCATAGGAGAACCCTCTGAACAACACTTTTTGGATCCAGGAAGAACCGTTTTGATTCCAGGTAGAACCTTTTGGATTCCATGTAGAACTCTTTCCACAGAGGGTTCTACATTAAACCCCAAATGGTTCTACATGGAACCAAAAAGGGTTCTACTACAGGGACAGCCGAAAATCCCTTTTGGAACCCTTTTTTCTAAGAGTGTAGATTACTAGGCACATCATAGGCTACATGACATCTTCATTTTCAGCTGTGAGGGTCAGTAGCCTATTTGTTGGAAGGGATTCCTCCTTACTCTTTTTGTAGAGGTACCTGATACGTCATGAGTTTTTGAAGTGTAAATGGCTGGTGGGCTACATGGTGGTCATCTCAGTGTCTGTCATTGACTGGATCTTGACCTTGAACATGGCTTGTGATGACGTAAGCAAAGTCACATGTATACCCCTTTATAATCTCTCCTCTGGGACCTTGATAAAAGAGTCAAAAGATTCTAAAAGTGTAATTTCCTCAGAAAGCGTCACAGTCATCCAGTGGCTTCATCCCCAGGGAGGCCTTCCAGAGACTGTTTGATGAGCTGGACAAGGACAGGATCAAACAGCTATTTATATTTTATCTCTACCACAATGTTCATTTCTTCAAAACTATGCAGTTGGCAGACTGTCAATCTAACTCCAAGCAGACTTTCATCATTTGCCTTTGTGCTTGCATTTGCAACGGAAGCAAACATTTAGACAGAAGCAAACCTGAAAAGTTATTGTGAAAGGAGATTGAACAGCGAATTGAAGTCATTGTTTTCCTTTGTAGCATCCTCCGTTGCCTGAGTACTCGTCTAAGTTCCTGCACAAGGTTCAGTATATCTTCAGTCAGCATTATGTCACTGTGGTGGGGAATGTTGCCCTGGCCAATGTTGTCTGCATCTGTGTGAGTTCACAATGTCACAATATTTAATGAATTAACTTAGATGTTTGTGTTTCTGCTTGATCCTAACAGCTCTTAGTTACGACACTAGCCTGGAATCCTAACTGACATGCTTTGTTTCACCATAAGAATATTGAAACAGAGCTTATCAGTTAAGATTCCAGGGTACTTATTCACAGTAATATTGTTGATAGAGATGCTTTAGTCAATGTACACTCCTATGCTTTGTACGCTATGTGGGCCTGTTCATACTGTAAGTCATTTGATAACATAAAAGGAGGGCTCGTCCGGGATTTGAACCCGGGACCTCTCGCACCCTAAGCGAGAATCATACCCCTAGACCAACGAGCCTGTCATAGTGTCAGCAACCAAGAGTTTAAATTCCACTGCATGCCACGTGAATGAGGAATTCCTCTCAAGTTAATGCTGTTGCATGCTCAGTAAAACTGCTCAGAGACTGCCACCTAGTGGCTGTTCTAGACTCTGCACAAACACAGACATGTTGATCAAATGGAAACAGATCATCATCATGGATATAACGCATTTTAGAATGGATATTGCTATTGAGGGCTTCCACCATTTTAAATTAGTCAACTGGGTGGCTATTTCTATGAGTTGAGAGCAATCAGCCAATGAAGAAGAAGACAATTGACTACTTTAAAATGTAGATAGCTTCAATGGCGCTGCCCATGCTGTCAAAGACACAAAGATAAGTCCTCTATCTGTCTCTGTTCAATTGGAAAGGCAGTATTGGAAAAGCAGATTCGGTTGGAAAGGCAATAGATATAGTCCCTTACCCATTTTGTTCACCTTCTCTGCATTTGATGTCTCTAGTCTAAAAATAAGTGTTTATTCAGAAATTACGGGGGTGCATTGTATCCCATTTATTTTTAAAAAAATGTGTAAAGTCAAAGGTCATGTACTGTATATGCATGTATTAAGTCTACTGTATATGCATGTATTAAGTCCACTCTATATGCATGTATTAAGTCTACTGTATATGCATGTATTAAGTCCACTGTATATGCATGTATTAAGTCCACTGTATATGCATGTATTAAGTCTGCTGTATATGCATGTATTACGTCTACTGTATATGCATGTATTAAGTCCACTGTATATGCATGTATTAAGTCTGCTGTATATGCATGTATTACGTCTACTGTATATGCATGTATTAAGTCTACTGTATATGCATGTATTAAGTCTACTGTATATGCATGTATTAAGTCCACTGTATATGCATGTATTAAGTCCACTGTATATGCATGTATTAAGTCTACTGTATATGCATGTATTAAGTCTACTGTATATGCATGTATTAAGTCTACTGTATATGCATGTATTAAGTCCACTGTATATGCATGTATTAAGTCTACTGTATATGCATGTAAGCGTCATCAATGTTCCTCCAGACTCTCCTGGTGATTGATTGTGAGTAGAATCTCTGAACGAGACAACTACTATTTAGAGGCTCAACATTTAAGGCCATTTAAATGTAAAATGTACTACAAGTAGTAGTTACAAGTAGACATTAGCTACTGTACCTGCAGTGCACTGCTGACATGACTGACTCATGTATAGCAGGTAAGGGTCTTGCACAGTTTATGTCAATAGCTCCGTGCAATTTACAGACTTTATAATTTATCTTTTTCACAGGAGGTTGGTGGCACCTTAATTGGGGAGGACCGGCCCGTGGTAATGGCTGGAGGGGAATCGGTGGAATGGTATCAAATACGTCAAACACATGGTTTGATGCCATTCAATTTGCTCCTTTCCAATCATTATTATGAACCGTACTCCCCTCAACAGCCTCCACTGATCTGTTTTTCAGACAATCAACTGTTTCTTCATCCTTTACTACCTGCTGGAGATGGTGCTGAAGGTGGTAGCATTTGGCTGGACAGGATATATGTCCTATGGGAGTAACGTATTTGATGGATCTCTCACAGTTCTTTCACTGGTAGGTGCAGTTCAGTATTATATACTGTATGTAAGGATAATGCAGGGTCCATTTTGAAGCATGGGCAATTTAGAGAAGATTTTAGTTGATGTATCTATATTACCGTCTGTCACACAATTCAAAGTCACTGGTTGACATTACGACACTGTACATTATATTCCATACTGACTGGATATTGTTTAATATCTCTGTTTTACCAAAGGGCCTACAGACATCCATATTTGCTACTTACAGTCTACCATTTTCCTATTGGTAAGATTTTTCTCCTCACTTTGTTTGAGATCTTTCAATATACTAACTCACTTAGGACAACCCTAAATACATCTATCACATATGTTCTCAAAAGGTGGGCTCATCTGGGATTTAAACCCAGGACTACTCACACCCTAAGCGAGAAGCATACCCTTAAACCAACAAGCCTGCTTAGGGAAACCCACCCTATCGTTACAATTTCTTCTCCTTCTCCTCATAAGCCTGTGAGTTAACTTCCAGAATCTGTGATGTGGCAGGTTTTTGCTATTAGACTGCCCTCTAGTGGGAACTGATACTTTTGGGAAGTTTTACATAGACTGAGTGCACAAAACATTAGGAACACCTGCTCTTTCCATGACATAGACTTAACAGGTCTGTCAAAGACTGTATGTAGTCTGTCATGTGGACTGTGTGTAGTCTGTAAGTCATTTGACTTCTTAAAAGGAGGTCTCGTCCGGGATTTGTATCACATCCGGCCGTGATTGGGAGTCGCATTGGGCGGTGCACAATTGGCCCAGCGTCGTCCGGGTTTTGCCAGGTATTGCCGTCATTATAAATAAGAATTTGTTCTTAAATGACTTGCCTAGTTAAATAAAGGTTACATAACAAATCGAAATAAATAGTCTGTGTGTACAAAACATTATGAACACCTGCTCTTTCCATGACATAGACTGATCAGGTGAATCCAGCTGAAGTCTATCATCCCGTATTGATGTCACCTGTTAAATTCAGTTCAATCAGTGTAGATGAAGGGGAGGAGAGAAGTTAAAGAAGGATTTTTAAGCCTTGAGACATATTCTGTATGTGTGCCATTCAGAGGGTGAATGGACAAGACACAATTTTGAAGTGCCTTTGAACGGGGTATGATAGTAGGTGCCAGGCGCACCGGTCTGAGTGTGACAAGAACTGCAACGCTGCTGTTTTGTTTACTCTCAACAGTTTCCCGTGTGTGTCAAGAATGGTCCGCCACCCAAAGGACATCCAGCCAACTTGACAACTGTGGGAAGCATTGGAGTCAACATGGGACAGCATCCCTGTAGAACACTTTTGACACCCTGTAGAGTATATGCCTCTGACGAATTGAGTCTTTTCTGATGGCAAAAGGGAATGCAACTCAATATTAGGAAGGTGTTCCTATTGTTTAGTACACTCAGTGTACAGTACATTGTCAGAATTGCAATTAAAACCGTTGTCTGTGGTTGACATCTTTCTTAAGTGCTGTAGGTTATCATTTGCATTATGAGGACTGAGACCTATCCAGGACTATAGTGTTACAGCTGCAAATAAAACCATATTGAAGTTTCTCCGTGGCTGACAGATAAGAGTATTTATCTAATTAGGCTTGCCAGTTATACGACTGGTCGTTCGGCTACTTCTCACAATACAAACATAGTCATCATTGGTGTCCTGTGAGCCTGCTCTGTGTTATAGAAACCTATACATGACTGATTGTCACTGTTTCTGCTGAATATGCACAGTCATCACCACTTTCCCAAGTAGACTATCATTGTCTTGGACAGTACATCGAGCCTGTAGTGTTCAGAAAAGAAGGGCTCGTCCGGGATTTGAACCCGGGACCTCTCGCACCCAAAGCGAGAATCATACCCCTAGACCAACGAGCCTTGTTGAAAGAAAGGTATACACAGACTGTAAGGTGTGCTTCCCTTCTGCCCTGTCACTGATGTCAAGCGTGTGTGAGATCTGAGGCGTGTCCTCAGTGAAACTTTGTTACTTTACTCACCTCTAGTGGTGATGATGTATACTGCATCATCACTATAGTAATGTTCTGATCTGTAGAAATATATATTTGTCAGATATACGAGGCCATATATCGTATTATATATTGTATATATTGCCTCTGATGTATAACCCAATGATATCTTGTCCAAGGCGTATTCAACACAAATGAGCTGATAAATCCAGTAGAACTGGAGCAGTTCCCTGCTCTGTTCCCTGCTTCAACATTGATTGTCAGATGTCTTTTTTTACCCGCTGTACCGACGTTGTGCCTCTCTTGTTACCTGTTTATTCCTGATTAAATGTTGACTCCCCGTACCTGCTTCTCATCTCCACCGTTGATCCTTACAAAGTTACCACAAAATCTAAATGAATAAACATATGGTGTACAAAACATTAGGAACACCTTCCTGATATTGAGTTGCACCCCCTTTTGTCCTCAGAACAGTTCAAGATGTTCAAACGTTCATAGATGGCCAGCATGGTCAAATAATCATCACTGTTCAGGGTTCCATCGCCGCAAGCAGAACAGTTGAAACTGGATCAGCAGCACGACAAGGTAGCATGTCTGGTGAAAAGGTCAGGGTTCCATAGCCACAGGAAGTTGGCTGGATGTCCTTTGGATGGTGGACCATTCTTAATACACAAGTGTAACTGCTGAGCGTAAAAAAACTCAGCAGCGCTGCAGTTCTTGACACACTCAAACCAGTGCTCCCGGAACGTACTACAATACCCCGTACAAAGGCACTTCAATCAACCCGTAATATGGAGAGGACAGACTTTGGCATCATTAAAACTGAAGACTGTTAGTTTATCAAATCAATTCTCTGTAATTATTATTACTTGATTATTCTAATCATGCAAATGTAATCAATTAGGAAGTCAGGGCACAAAGGAAAATATTCAGATTATAAAGTTATAATTTTCCTAATATAACTTTCAGATATTTTAATATCTGATCAATTTGTCTTCAAATTAATGAATTATTCTTTACCTCACGTTAGTCTCATTACAAACGTCATAAATTGTTGGTTATCTGCACGAACCCAGTCTTCACTAAGAATCATCCATACATTAATTGTCTCAAACATTTATTTATTAACTAACTAAATAATCACAGAAATGCACACGCAAACAAACAAAGTAGATATGGTTACAGGGAAATGATAGGGGATGTGCCCTAGTGGGCTAAACCGGCATGGCGGCTAGGTAGACAAAGGGACTGAGAAGGGCGCGAAAGATAAAAGACACTACACAGTTGATAATTCTAACAATTGAAATGCTAATCCTTTGCACATGAACGCTCACTCATTCGGGAATAATTGCAATACAAATATATATATTTACGCTCAGTGTGTTGTCGTGATCTCTGTTGGAAAGTTTGTTTCTGTTGGGGAGCTCTCTCTCTCTTCCGTGGTTAGAATGGATAGTTCAGAGTCCCATTCAGAAATGTTGTTATAGAATACATGTTTCGGCGGTTGTCGGCCTTCGCATTCAATGGTATAGAATTCCTAGCTGCAGGCTCTGCCCCTGAACCCAGCTCCATACCTGTAGGTCCCCTGTCCGCCTGTCTTCCTGTCCTGCTCTGAATCTGAAGCCAGCTCTATACCTGTAGGTCCTCTGTCTACCTGTCCTGCTCTGCCTCTGAACCCAGCTCCATACCTGTAGGTCATCTGTCTACCTGTCCTGCTCTGCCTCTGAACCCAGCTCCATACCTGTAGGTTCCCTGTCTTCCTGTCCTGCTCTGCATCTGAACCCAGCTCCATACCTGTAGGTTCCCTGTCTACCTGTCCTGCTCTGCATCTGAACCCAGCTCCATACCTGTAGGTCTCCTGTCTACCTGTCCTGCTCTGCCTCTGAACCCAGCTCCATACCTGTAGGTCTCCTGTCTACCTGTCCCGCTCTGCCTCTGAACCCAGCTCCATACCTGTAGGTCTCCTGTCTACCTGTCCTGCTCTGCCTCTGAACCCAGCTCCATACCTGTAGGTTCCCTGTCTTCCTGTCCTGCATCTGAACCCAGCTCCATACCTGTAGGTCTCCTGTCTACCTGTCCTGCTCTGCCTCTGAACCCAGCTCCATACCTGTAGGTCTCCTGTCTACCTGTCCTGCTCTGCATGTGAACCCAGCTCCATACCTGTAGGTCCTCTTTCTTCCTGTCCTGCTCTGCCTCTGAACCCAGCTCCATACCTGTAGGTCCTCTGTCTTCCTGTCCTGCTCTGCCTCTGAACCCAGCTCCATACCTGTAGGTCCCCTGTCTACCTGTCCTGCTCTGCATCTGAACCCAGCTCCATACCTGTAGGTCCTCTGTCTACCTGTCCTGCTCTGCCTCTGAACCCAGCTCCATACCTGTAGGTTCCCTGTCTACCTGTCCTGCTCTGCATCTGAACCCAGCTCCATACCTGTAGGTTCCCTGTCTACCTGTCCTGCTCTGCCTCTGAACCCAGCTCCATACCTGTAGGTTCCCTGTCTACCTGTCCTGCTCTGCCTCTGAACCCAGCTCCATACCTGTAGGTCTCCTGTCTTCCTGTCCTGCTCTGCCTCTGAACCCAGCTCCATACCTGTAGGTTCCCTGTCTACCTGTCCTGCTCTGCATCTGAACCCAGCTCCATACCTGTAGGTCTCCTGTCTACCTGTCCTGCTCTGCCTCTGAACCCAGCTCCATACCTGTAGGTCTCCTGTATTCCTGTCCTGCTCTGCCTCTGAACCCAGCTCCATACCTGTAGGTTCCCTGTCTTCCTGTCCTGCTCTGCATCTGAACCCAGCTCCCTACCTGTAGGTTCCCTGTCTACCTGTCCTGCTCTGCATCTGAACCCAGCTCCATACCTGTAGGTTTCCTGTCTACCTGTCCTGCTCTGCCTCTGAACCCAGCTCCATGTCTGTAGGTCTCCTGTCTACCTGTCCTGCTCTGCCTCTGAACCCAGCTCCATGTCTGTAGGTCTCCTGTCTACCTGTCCTGTTCGGCTGTCCCCATGGGAGATCCCTCTGAAGAACTCTTTTTGGTTCCAGGAAGAACCGTTTTGGTTCCAGGTAGAACCTTTTGGAATCCATGTATAACTCTTTCCACAGAGGGTTCCTCATTAGACCTCAAATGGTTCTGCATGGAACCAAAAAGGGTTCGACCTGGGACCAAAAAGGGTTCTACCTGGGACGAAAAAGGGTTCTACCTGGATCCGAAAAGAGTTTTACATGCAACCAAAAAGGGTTCTACTATAGGGACAGCCTAAGATTCCTTTTGGAACCCTTTTTTCTAAGAGTGTAGATTACTAGGCACATCATAGGCTACATGACATCTTAATTTACTGCTGTGAGGATCAGTAGCCTATTTGTTGGAAGGGATTCCTCCTTACTCTTTTTGTAGAGGTACCTGATACGTCATGAGGAGTTTTTGAAGTGTAAATGGCTGGTGGGCTACATGGTGGTCATCTCAGTGTCTGTCATTGACTGGACCTTGACCTTGAACATGGCTTGTGATGACGTAAGCAAAGTCACATGTATACCCCTTTATAATCTCTCCTCTGGGACCTTGATATGCTTTTTCATGTCATATTCTATTCTATTCTACAGTATATTGAGTGTACAACACTTAGTAAGCTTGTTTCATGAAGTAGAAATGTCATCTGACTCTTCTGTCCTGATATGTTTTGCATCATTTGTGTTGTAGACTATGAGAATCAGAAAACTTTTTCGGTCATTCTACCTCCTTCACAACTCATAATTGATGAAGACGTTGAAATGCATCAAAAGAACAATTCCAGAAATAACAAGGTAATGGTATAGAATTGAGTCAAATGATTAGTGAGTACAGAAATGCACAAGGTCCTTCATTTTGGCTGACTATAGGGCTTTCTTCTTCTCTCCAGTGAGATCTTACTAGTGGTTCTCCACCTGTGTGTCTTCACCATGTTTGGAATGCTGCGTTTTGCAAATGTAGAGGTACAGTAACATCCCCAGTATCTGTTTATTGATTGGATAGTGTGAACACTACTATAATGGTTGTGTTTTTTGAGCGGTTAAGCCCTTGGGCCTTTTTTGTAATTATCTGCTCATTTTAGTTTTCTGGAGATTTATTTGATGAGAATATTTGTTTATTTTTTATTTCATCTTTATTTAACCAGGAAGTGCCATTGAGGTCAGAAGACCACTTCCTCAAGGGAGACCTTGCCAAGAAGGGCAGGTCAGTGAAAACACATAGAACATTCTAATCACAGTGCATAGTCTACATAGCAAGTAGTGATTGTTCTTATGTGATACCTGCTCTGATTGTTCTAGAACCAAGAGAAGAACATGGAATGGGAGTTCTATTTCAAAATCCTCTCGGTCTCTTACGTCTCTTTTGGTTCTTCTCACAACTGATAACAACCCTGACGGTAGGCTTATTCAATACCCGTTTTTCATATGCTAGTGTAGATTTAAATGTATCACTGCTGTAAGTCAAAGTGGATGAGCTTTACATTTTAAACATGGCATGTTTTTCTCTGCTCTAACGTGATGACGCCAGCTTACACTTTAAACAGTTGTCTGTATTCTTCATCCTCTTCAGTGGATTTGGTGGGAGTTTGTTTGACGTGTTTCTGTACCATTGCGTTGATTACAATAAAATGTAGATAAATATATTTCATAAACTGTTTGAATTGATTCAATCTGTATGTTCAATAAATGCTTACTTTACATGTTATCACTCTATTGTAGGAACGTACATCCTGATGAACCTGCTGACTGCCATCATATACAACCAGTTTAGAGGATACTTAGTGGTGAGTAACTGGCTTGTTGTCGACTGTACTCCACAAAGTTAACAACTATTTAGGTAAGTGGGTAGGGAGTGTCGTAAGTGGGTAGTCAATTTCCCACAGTGAGTGGTGGGTATGAGTATGTGAGTGGTGTTGATCATGATACCTGGAGGGGTCAGTGTCTCCTGACCCCTCCTGTCTCAGCCTCCAGTATTTTTGCTGCAGTAGTTTATGTGTCGGGGGGCTAGGGTCAGTTGTTATATCTGGAGTATTTCTCCTGTCTTATCCGATGTCCTGTGTGAATTTATGTATGTTCTCTCTAATTCTCTCTCTCTCTTTTTCTCTCTCTCTCTGAGGACCTGAGTCCTAGGACCATGCCTCAGGACTACCTGGCCTGATGACTCCTTGCTGTCTCCAGTCCACCTGGCCGTGCTGAGGCTCCAGTTTCAACTGTTCTGCCTGCGGCTATGGAACACTGACCTGCTCACCGGATGTGCTACCTGTCCCAGACCTGCTGTTTTCAACTCTCTAGAGACAGCAGGAGCGGTAGAGATACTCTGAATGATCGGCGATGAAAAGCCAACTGACATTTACTCCTGAGGTGCTGACCTGTTGCACCATCGACAACCACTGTCAAGTTGTCTAGGTGTTATAATTATTTCAGCTCTGCCCAAACTTGAAAACGGCTTGCTCAACCCGTGAAGGATGCAAAGGGACAACTCAATTCCTTTCCAGTGTTTTATTATGGTTTTGATGCCATTTGTTGAATATGTTGAAACAGTTGATTTGTTGAATAGAGTAGTTGAATGACAGAGGAATAAGGAATAGGAATAGGTTGATAACCTTAAACAGAGAATAAACATGCATTATTTTACACTAAACAATGCATGACACAGCAACAAAGCATGGCTTTGAATAAAGTAAACGTTTAAACAATTTAATCTAGCACTTCTAGCAATTACTTCTGCAGTCAGAAAATATCCACAACAAAAGAAGTCACCACTCCTACCAGAGTTAAACATGTAAATTGTGCTAAGCACTGGATGCAACATAATAAATAATTCCAAACATTACATACCAGTTGCGTCTTTAGGGTTGAACAATGAGCTGTGTGTATGTTGAGGACCAAACATTTTATACCCATGCTTATCTGCCAGGTGCGCATGTAAAAGTAGTCCCTCCAGAAATCCTGGCTCAATTTTTTAGTTCCACCCGTGTTTTTGGGTTATCTGCCCTCTTGAGGCCTGGAGTTCTTTAAAGGAAGAGCTGCCATTGTGCTCATGTTTTGAGTGTTCTGTTTTTTGACGCAACAACCACTGTGATTATTATTTTTTGACCCTGCTGGTCATATATTAACATTTGAACATCTTGGCCATGTTCTGTTATAATCTCCACCCGGCACAGCCAGAAGAGGACTGGCCACCCCTCATAGCCTGGTTCCTCTCTAGGTTTCTTCCTAGGTTCTGGCCTTCCTAGGGAGGTTTTCCTAGCCACCGTGCTTCTACGCCTGCATTGCTTGCTGATTGGGGTTTTAGGCTGGATTTCTGTACAGTACTTTGTGACATCAGCTGATGTAAGAAGGGCTTTATAAATACATATGATTGATAACTCTTTATTTAGCAGATGTCAATCCAGACATCCATTCTGAGGAGGAATTTGGGCGTCAGGGCAGCTGTCAGAGCCAGGAACCTTCCTTCTCTGAGGATGTTACTGTGTAAGAAAGAACCCCTTTGTGGTGTTTATTTTATTCATATACAACAGCAAAATGGTGGAGCGCTTTCTGTATGTATAAAATAATATCTATTGTGTTCCAGTGAGTGTGTTATTGTCCAGACAGTCCTGAAGGTGATGAGGAGAGTTCAGATGAAAGGTTATTACAGAGATGCCATCATGAAGGTGAGATGGTTCCCACCTTACCTGAAACAACATACTGTAATACATAGCGTTAAAAAACGTTATGTTTTATGAAGTTATATATGTACATGGCCACACCTCTGAATTGTGAACACTTTTGGTACGTCAAAAGATTCTAAAAGTGTAATTTCCTCAGAAAGCGTCACAGTCATCCAGTGGCTTCATCCCCAGGGAGGCCTTCCAGAGACTGTTTGATGAGCTGGACAAGGACAGGATCAAACAGGTATTTATATTTTATCTCTACGACAATGTTCAGTTCTTCAAAACTATGCAGTTGGCAGACTGTCAATCTAACTCCAAGCAGACTTTCATCATTTGCCTTTGTGCTTGCATTTGCAACGGAAGCAAACATTTAGACAGAAGCAAACTTGAAAAGTTATTGTGAAAGGAGATTGAACAGCGAATTGAAGTCATTGTTTTCCTCTGTAGCATCCTCCGTTGCCTGAGTACTCGTCTAAGTTCCTGCACAAGGTTCAGTATATCTTCAGTCAGCATTATGTCACTGTGGTGGGGAATGTTGCCCTGGCCAATGTTGTCTGCATCTGTGTGAGTTCACAATGTCACAATATTTAATGAATTAACTTAGATGTTTTTGTTTCTGCTTGATCCTAATAGCTCTTAGTTACGACACTAGCCTGGAATCATAACTGACATGCTTTGTTTCACCATAAGAATATTGAAACAGCGCTTATCAGTTAAGATTCCAGGCTACTTATTCACAGTAATATTGTTGATAGAGATGCTTTAATCAATGTACACTACTATGCTTTGTACACTATGTGGGCCTGTTCATACTGTAAGTCATTTGATAACTTAAAAGGAGGGCTCGTCCGGGATTTGAACCCGGGACCTCTCGCACCCTAAGCGAGAATCATACCCCTAGACCAACGAGCCTGTCATACTGTCAGCAACCAAGAGTTTAAATTCCACTGCATGCCACATGTATAAGGAAATCCTCTCAAGTTAGTGCTGTTGCATGCTCAGTAAAACTGCTCAGAGACTGCCACCTAGTGGCTGTTCTGTACTCTGCACAAACACAGACATGTTGATCAAATGGAAACAGATAGAGGACTCATCATGGATATAACGCATTTTAGAATGGATATTGCTATTGAGGGCTTCCACCATTTTAAATTAGTCAACTGGGTGGCTATTCCTATGAGTTGAGAGCAATCAGCCAATGAAGAAGAAGACAAATTACTACATTAAAATGTAGATAGCCTCAATGGCGCTGCCCATGCTGTCACATACACAAAGATAAGTCCTCTATCTGTCTCTGTTCGATTGGAAAGGCAGTATTGGAAAAGCAGATTCGGTTGGAAAGGCAATAGATATAGTCCCTTACCCATTTTGTTCACCTTCTTTGCATTTGATGTCTCTAGTCTAAAAATAAGTGTTTATTCAGAAATTACGGGGGTGCATTGTATCCCATTTTATTTTTTAGAAAATGTGTAAAGTCAAAGGTCATGTACTGTATATGCATGTATTAAGTCTACTGTATATGCATGTATTAAGTCTACTGTATATGCATGTATTAAGTCCACTGTATATGCATGTATTAAGTCCACTGTATATGCATGTATTAAGTCCACTGTATATGCATGTATTAAGTCTACTGTATATGCATGTATTAAGTCCACTGTATATGCATGTATTAAGTCCACTGTATATGCATGTATTAAGTCTACTGTATATGCATGTATTAAGTCTACTGTATATGCATGTATTAAGTCCACTGTATATGCATGTATTAAGTCCACTGTATATGCATGTATTAAGTCCACTGTATATGCATGTATTAAGTCTACTGTATATGCATGTATTAAGTCCACTGTATATGCATGTATTAAGTCCACTGTATATGCATGTATTAAGTCCACTGTATATGCATGTATTAAGTCCACTGTATATGCATCTAAGCGTCATCAATGTTCCTCCAGACTCTCCTGGTGATTGACTGTGAGTAGAATCTCTGAACGAGACAACTACTATTTAGAGGCTTAATATTTAAGGCCATTTGAATGTAAAATGTACTACAAGTAGTAGTTACAAGTAGACATTAGTTACTGCACCTGCAGTGCACTGCCGACATGACTGACTCATGTATAGCAGGTAAGGGTCTTGCACAGTTTATGTCAATAGCTCCGTGCAATTCACAGACTTTATAATTTATCTTTGTCACAGGAGGTTGGTGGCACCTTAATTGGGGAGGACCGGCCCGTGGTAATGGCTGCAGGGGAATCGGTGGAATGGTATCAAATACATCAAACACATGGTTTGATGCCATTCAATTTGCTCCTTTCCAATCATTATTATGAACCGTCCTCCCCTCAACAGCCTCCACTGATCTGTTTTTCAGACAATCAACTGTTTCTTCATCCTTTACTACCTGCTGGAGATGGTGCTGAAGGTGGTAGCATTTGGCTGGACAGGATATATGTCCTATGGGAGTAACGTATTTGATGGATCTCTCACAGTTCTTTCACTGGTAGGTGCAGTTCAGTATTATATACTGTATGTAAGGATAATGCAGGGTCCATTTTGAAGCATGGGCAATAAAGACAAGGTTCTAGTTGATGTATCTATATTACCGTCTGTCACACAATTCAAAGTCACTGGTTGACATTACGACACTGTTACATTATATTCCATACTGACTGGATATTGTTTAATATCTCTGTTTTATCAAAGGGCCTACAGACATCCATATTTGCTACTTACAGTCTACCATTTTCCTATTGGTAAGATTTTTCTCCTCACTTTGTTTGAGATCTTTCAATATACTAACTCACTTAGGACAACCCTAAAGACATCTATCACATATGTTCTCAAAAGGTGGGCTCATCTGGGATTTAAACCCAGGACTACTCACACCCTAAGCGAGAAGCATAGACTTAAACCAACAAGCCTGTTTAGGGAAACCCACCCTATCGTTACAATTTTCCAATCCCCTTCTCCTCATAAGCCTGTGAGTTAACTTCCAGAATCTGTGATGTGGCAGGTTTTTGCAATTAGACTGTCCTCTAGTGGTAACTGACACTTTTGGGAAGTTTTACAAAGACTGAATGCACAAAACATTAGGAACACCTGCTCTTTCCATGACATAGACTTAACAGGTCTGTCATAGACTGTATGTAGTCTGTCATGTGGACTGTGTGTAGTCTGTAAGTCATTTGACTTCTTAAAAGGAGGTCTCGTCCGGGATTTGTATCACATCCGGCCGTGATTTGGAGTCGCATTGGGTGGTGCACAATTGGCCCAGCGTCGTCCGGGTTTTGCCAGGTATTGCCGTCAATGTAAATAAGAATTTGTTCTTAAATGACTTGCCTAGTTAAATAAAGGTTACATAACAAATCGAAATAAATAGTCTGTGTGTACAAAACATTATGAACTCTTGATGATGCTCTTTCCATGACATAGACTGATCAGGTGAATCCAGCTGAAGTCTATGATCCCATATTGATGTCACCTGTTAAATTCAGTTCAATCAGTGTAGATGAAGGGGAGGAGACAGGTTAAAGAAGGAGTTTTAAGCCCTGAGATATATTCTGTTTGTGTGCCATTCAGAGGGTGAATGGACAAGACAAAATATTGAAGTGCCTTTGAATGGGGTATGATAGTAGGTGCCAGGCACACCGGTCTGAGTGTGACAAGAACTGCAACGCTGCTGTTTTGTTCACTCTCAACAGTTTCCCGTGTGTGTCAAGAATGGTCCGCCACCCAAAGGACATCCAACCAACTTGACACAACTGTGGGAATCATTGGAGTCAACATGGGACAGCATCCCTGTGGAACACTTTCGACACCCTGTAGAGTCCATGCCTCTGACGAATTGAGTCTTTTCTGATGGCAAAAGGGAATGCAACTCAATATTAGGAAGGTGCTCCTATTGTTTAGTACACTCAGTGTACAGTACATTGTCAGATTTGCAAATAAAACCATTGTCTGTGGTAGACATCTTTCTTAAGTTATCATTTGCATTCTGAGGACTGAGGCCTATCCAGGACTATAGTGTTACAGCTGCAAATAAAACCATATGGAAGATCCTCCCTGGTTGACAGATAAGAGTATTTATCTAATTAGGCTTGCCAGTTATACGACTGGTCGTTCGGCTACTTCTCACAATACAAACATAGTTGACATTGGTGTCCTGTGAGCCTGCTCTTTGTTCTAGAAACCTATACATGACTGATTGTCACTGTTTCTGCTGAATATGGACAGTCATCTCCACTTTCCCAAGTAGCCTATCATCGTCTTGGACAGTACAACGAGCCTGTAGTGTTCAGAAAAGAAGGGCTCGTCCGGGATTTGAACCCGGGACCTCTCGCACCCAAAGCGAGAATCATACCCCTAGACCAACGAGCCTTGCTGAAAGAAAGGTAAACACAGACTAAAATTTGTGCTTCCCTTCTGCCCTGTCACTGATGTCAAGCGTGTGTGAAATCTGAGGCGTGTCCTTAGTGAAACTTTGTTACTTTACTCACCTCTAGTGGTGATGATGTATACTGCATCATCACTATAGTAAAGTTCTGACCTGTAGAAATGTATATTTGTCAGATATACGAGGCCATATATCGTATTATATATTGTATATATTGCCTCTGATGTATAACCCAATGATATCTTGTCCAAGGCGTATTCAACACAAATGAGCTGATAAATCCAGTAGAACTGGAGCAGTTCCCCACTCTGTTCCCTGCTTCAACATTGATTGTCAGATGTCTTTTTTTACCCGCTGTACCGACGTTGTGCCTCTCTTGTTACCTGTTTATTCCTGATTAAATGTTGACTCCCCGTACCTGCTTCTCATCTCCACCGTTGATCCTTACAAAGTTACCACAAAATCTAAATGAATAAACATATGGTGTACAACACATTAGGAACACCTTCCTGATATTGAGTTGCACCCCCTTTTGTCCTCAGAACAGTTCAAGATGTTCAAACGTTCATAGATGGCCAGCATGGTCAAATAATCATCACTGTTCAGGGTTCCATCGCCGCAAGCAGAACAGTTGAAACTGGATCAGCAGCACGACAAGGTAGCATGTCTGGTGAAAAGGTCAGGGTTCCATAGCCACAGGAAGTTGGCTGGATGTCCTTTGGATGGTGGACCATTCTTAATACACAAGTGTAACTGCTGAGCGTAAAAAACTCAGCAGCGCTGCAGTTCTTGACACACTCAAACCAGTGCTCCCGGAACGTACTACCATACCCCGTTCAAAGGCACTTCAATCAACCTGTAATATGGAGAGGACAGACTTTGGCATCATTAAAACTGAAGACTGTTAGTTTATCAAATCAATTCTCTGTAATTATTATTACTTGATTATTCTAATCATGCAAATGTAATTAACTAGGAAGTCGGGGCACAAAGGAAAATATTCAGATTACAAAGTTATAATTTTCCTAATATCCTAATCAATTGTCTTCAAATTAATGAATTATTCTTTACTTCACGTTAGTCTCATTACAAACGTCATAAATTGTTGGTTATCTGCACGAACCCAGTCTTCACTAAGAATCATCCATACATTAATTGTCTCAAACATTTATTTATTAACTTACTAAATAATTACAGAAATGCACACACAAACAAACAAAGTAGATATGGTTACAAGGAAATGATAGGGGATGTGCCCTAGTGGGCTAAACCGGCATGGCGGCTAGGTAGACAAAGGGACTGAGAAGGGCGCGAAAGATAAAAGACACTACACAGTTGATAATTCTAACAATTGAAATGCTAATCCTTTGCACATGAACGCTCACTCATTCGGGAATAATTGCAATACAAATATATATATTTACGCTCAGTGTGTCGTCGTGATCTCTGTAGGAAAGTTTGTTTCTTTTGGAGAGTTTGTTCGCACTCTCTCTCTCTTCCGTGGTTAGAATGGATAGTTCCATTCAGAGTCCCATTCAGAAATGTTGTTATAGAATACATGTTTCGGCGGTTGTCGGCCTTCGCATTCAATGGTATAGAATTCCTAGCTGCAGGCTCTGCCTCTGAAACCAGCTCTATACCTGTAGGTCCCCTTTCCGCCTGTCTTCCTGTCCTGCTCTGCATCTGAACCCAGCTCCATACCTGTAGGTCCTCTGTCCGCCTGTCTACCTGTCCTGCTCTGCATCTGAACCCAGCTCCATACCTGTAGGTTCCCTGTCTACCTGTCCTGCTCTGCCTCTGAACCCAGCTCCATACCTGTAGGTTCCCTGTCTACCTGTCCTGCTCTGCCTCTGAACCCAGCTCCATACCTGTAGGTCCCCTGTCTTCCTGTCCTGCTCTGCATCTGAACCCAGCTCCATACCTGTAGGTTCCCTGTCTACCTGTCCTGCTCTGCATCTGAACCCAGCTCCCTACCTGTAGGTCTCCTGTCTACCTCTCCTGCTCTGCATCTGAACCCAGCTCCATACCTGTAGGTCTCCTGTCTACCTGTCCTGTTCGGCTTTCCCCATGGGAGATCCCTCTGAAGAACTCTTTTTGGTTCCAGGAAGAACCGTTTTGGTTCCAGGTAGAACCTTTTGGAATCCATGTATAACTCTTTCCACAGAGGGTTCCTCATTAGACCTCAAATGGTTCTGCATGGAACCAAAAAGGGTTCGACCTGGGACCAAAAAGGGTTCTACCTGGGACGAAAAAGGGTTCTACCTGGATCCGAAAAGAGTTCTACTATAGGGACAGCCTAAGATTCCTTTTGGAACCCTTTTTTCTAAGAGTATAGATTACTAGGCACATCATAGGCTACATGACATCTTAATTTACTGCTGTGAGGATCAGTAGCCTATTTGTTGGAAGGGATTCCTCCTTACTCTTTTTGTAGAGGTACCTGATACGTCATGAGGAGTTTTTGAACTGTAAATGGCTGGTGGCCTACATGGTGGTCATCTCAGTGTCTGTCATTGACTGGACCTTGACCTTGAACATGGCTTGTGATGACGTAAGCAAAGTCACATGTATACCCCTTTATAATCTCTCCTCTGGGACCTTGATATGCTTTTTCATGTCATCATATTCTATTCTATTCTACAGTATATTTAGTGTACAACACTTAGTAAGCTTGTTTCATGAAGGAGAAATGTCTTCTGACTCTTCTGTCCTGATATGTTTTGCATCATTTGTGTCGTAGACTATGAGAATCAGAAAACTTTTTCGGTCATTCTACCTCCTTCACAACTCATAATTGATGAAGAAGACGTTGAAATGCATCAAAAGAACAATTCCAGAAATAACAAGGTAATGGTATTGAATTGAGTCAAATGATTAGTGAGTACAGAAATGCACAAGGTCCTTCATTTTGGCTGACTATAGGGCTTTCTAATTCTCTCCAGTGTGATCTTACTAGTGGTTCTCCACCTGTGTGTCTTCACCATGTTTGGAATGCTGCCGTTTGCAAAGGGAGAGGTACAGTAACATCCCCAGTATCTGTTTATTGATTGGATAGTGTAAACACTACTATAATGGTTGTGTTTTTTGAGCGGTTAAGCCCTTGGGCCTTTTTTGTAATTATCTGCTCATTTTAGTTTTCTGGAGATTTATTTGATGAGAATATTTGTTTATTTTTTATTTCATCTTTATTTAACCAGGAAGTGCCATTGAGGTCAGAAGACCTGTTTTTTTTAAGGGAGACCTTGCCAAGAAGGGCAGGTCAGTGAAAACACATAGAACATTCTAATCACAGTGCATAGTCTACATAGCAAGTAGTGATTGTTCTTATGTGATACCTGCTCTGATTGTTCTAGAACCAAGAGAAGAACATGGAATGGGACTTCTATTTCAAAATCCTCTCTCGGTCTCTTACGTCTCTTTTGGTTCTTCTCACAACTGATAACAACCCTGACGGTAGGCTTATTCAATACCCGTTTTTCATATGCTAGTGTAGATTTAAATGTATCACTGCTGTAAGTCAAAGTGGATGAGTTTTTCATTTTGAACATGGCATGTTTTTCTCTGCTCTAACGTGATGACGCCAGCTTACACTTTAAACAGTTGTCTCTGTCTTCTTCATCCTCTTCAGTGGATTTGGTGGGAGTTTGTTTGACGTGTTTCTGTACCATTGCGTTGATTACAATAAAATGTAGATATAAATATATTTCATAAACTGTTTGAATTGATTCAATCTGTATGTTCAATAAATGCTTACTTTACATGTTATCACTCTGTTGTAGGAACGTACATCCTGATGAACCTGCTGACTGCCATCATATACAACCAGTTTAGAGGATACTTAGTGGTGAGTAACTGGCTTGTTGTCGACTGTACTTCACAAAGTTAACAAATATTTAGGTAAGTGGGTAGGGAGTGTCGTAAGTGGGTAGTCAATTTCCCACAGGTATGTGAGTGGTGTTGATCATGATACCTGGAGGGGTCAGTGTCTCCTGATCCCTCCTGTCTCAGCCTCCAGTATTTATGCTGCAGTAGTTTGTGTCGGTGGGCTAGGGTCAGTTGTTATATCTGGAGTATTTCTCCTGTCTTATCTGGTGTCCTGTGTGAATTTAAGTATGCTCTCTCTCTCTCTTTTTCTCTCTCTTTTTCTCTCTCTTTTTCTCTCTCTTTTTCTCTCTCTTTTTCTCTCTCTCTCTCTCTCTCTCTCTCTCTCTCTCTCTCTCTCTCTCTCTCTCTCTCTCTCTCTCTCTCTCTCTCTCTCTCTCTCTCTCTCTCTCTCTCTCTCTCTCTCTCTCTCTCTCTCTCTCTCAGAGGACCTGAGTCCTAGGACCATGCCTCAGGACAACCTGGCCTGATGACTCCTTGCTGTCCCCAGTCCACCTGGCCGTGCTGATGCTCCAGTTTCAACTTTTCTGCCTGCGGCTATGGAACCCTGACCTGTTCACAGGATGTTCTACCTGTCCCAGACCTGCTGTTTTCAACTCTCTAGAGACAGCAGGAGCGGTAGAGATACTCTGAATGATCGGCGATGAAAACCCAACTGACATTTACTCCTGAGGTGCTGACTTGCTGCACCCTCGACAACCACTGTGATTATTATTATTTGACCCTGCTGGTCATATATTAACATTTCAACATCTTGGCCATGTTCTGTTATAATCTCCACCCGGCACAGCCAGAAGAGGACTGGCCACCCCTCATAGCCTGGTTCCTCTCTAGGTTTCTTCCTAGGTTCTGGCCTTCCTAGGGAGCTTTTCCTAGCCACCGTGCTTCTACACCTGCATTGCTTGCTGATTGGGGTTTTAGGCTGGGTTTCTGTACAGCACTTTGTGACATCAGCTGATGTAAGAAGGGCTTTATAAATACATTTGATTGATAACTCTTTATTTAGCAGATGTCAATCCAGACATCCATTCTGAGGAGACATTTGGGCGTCAGGGCAGCTGTCAGAGCCAGGAACCTTCCTTCTCTGAGGATGTTACCGTGTACGAAATAACCCCTTTTTGGTGTTTATTTTATTCATATACAACAGCAAAATCGTGGAGCGCTTTCTGTATGTATAAAATAATATCTATTGTGTTCCAGTGAGTGTGTTATTGTCCAGACAGTCCTGAAGGTGATGAAGAGAGTTCACATGAAAGGTTATTACAGAGATGCCATCATGAAGGTGAGATGGTTCCCACCTTACCTGAAACAACATACTGTAATACATAGCGTTAAAAAACGTATATGTACATGGCCACACCTCTGAATTGTGAACACTTTTGGTACGTCAAAAGATTCTAAAAGTGTAATTTCCTCAAAGCGTCACAGTCATCCAGTGGCTTCATCCACAGGGAGGCCTTCCAGAGACTGTTTGATGAGCTGGACAAGGACAGGATCAAACAGCTATTTATATTTTATCTCTACCACAATGTTCAGTTCTTCAAAACTATGCAGTTGGCAGACTGTCAATCTAACTCCAAGCAGACTTTCATCATTTGCCTTTGTGCTTGCATTTGCAACGGAAGCAAAAATTTAGACAGAAGCAAACCTGAAAAGTTATTGTGAAAGGAGATTGAACAGCGAATTGAAGTCATTGTTTTCCTCTGTAGCATCCTCCGTTGCCTGAGTACTCGTCTAAGTTCCTGCACAAGGTTCAGTATATCTTCAGTCAGCATTATGTCACTGTGGTGGGGAATGCCGTGGTCCTGGCCAATGTTGTCTGCATCTGTGTGAGTTCACAATGTCACAATATTTAATGAATTAACTTAGATGTTTGTGTTTCTGCTTGATCCTAACAGCTCTTAGTTACGACACTAGCCTGGAATCATAACTGACATGCTTTGTTTCACCATAAGAATATTGAAACAGAGCTTATCAGTTAAGATTCCAGGGTACTTATTCACAGTTATATTGTTGATAGAGATGCTTTAGTCAATGTACACTACTATGCTTTGTACACTATGTGGGCCTGTTCATACTGTAAGTCATTTGATAACTTAAAAGGAGGGCTCGTCCGGGATTTGAACCCGGGACCTCTCGCACCCTAAGCGAGAATCATACCCCTAGACCAACGAGCCTGTCATAGCGTCAGCAACCAAGAGTTTAAATTCCACTGCATGCCACATGTATAAGAAATTCCTCTCAAGTTAGTGCTGTTGCATGCTCAGTAAAACTGCTCAGAGACTGCTACCTAGTGGCTGTTCTAGACTCTGCACAAACACAGACATGTTGATCAAATGGAAACAGATAGAGGACTCATCATGGATATAACGCATTTTAGAATGGATATTGCTATTGAGGGCTTTCACCATTTTAAATTAGTCAACTGGGTGGCTATTCCTATGAGTTGAGAGCAATCAGCCAATGAAGAAGAAGACAATTGACTACTTTAAAATGTAGATAGCCTCAATGGCGCTGCCCATGCTGTCAAAGACACAAAGATAAGTCCTCTATCTGTCTCTGTTCGATTGGAAAGGCAGTATTGGAAAAGCAGATTCGGTTGGAAAGGCAATAGATATAGTCCCTTACCCATTTTGTTCACCTTCTCTGCATTTGATGTCTCTAGTCTAAAAATAAGTGTTTATTCAGAAATTACAGGGGTGCATTGTATCCCATTTTATTTTTAGAAAATGTGTAAAGTCAAAGGTCATGTACGGTATATGCATGTATTAAGTCTACTGTATATGCATGTATTAAGTCTACTGTATATGCATGTATTAAGTCTACTGTATATGCATGTATTAAGTCTACTGTATATGCATGTATTAAGTCTACTGTATATGCATGTATTAAGTCTACTGTATATGCATGTATTAAGTCCACTGTATATGCATGTATTAAGTCTACTGTATATGCATGTATTAAGTCTACTGTATATGCATGTATTAAGTCTACTGTATATGCATGTATTAAGTCTACTGTATATGCATGTATTAAGTCCACTGTATATGCATGTATTAAGTCCACTGTATATGCATGTATTAAGTCTACTGTATATGCATGTATTAAGTCTACTGTATATGCATGTATTAAGTCCACTGTATATGCATGTATTAAGTCTACTGTATATGCATGTATTAAGTCCACTGTATATGCATGTATTAAGTCTACTGTATATGCATGTATTAAGTCTACTGTATATGCATGTATTACGTCTACTGTATATGCATGTATTAAGTCTACTGTATATGCATGTATTAAGTCTACTGTATATGCATGTATTAAGTCTACTGTATATGCATGTATTAAGTCTACTGTATATGCATGTATTAAGTCTACAATATATGCATGTATTAAGTCTACTGTATATGCATGTATTAAGTCCACTGTATATGCATGTATTAAGTCCACTGTATATGCATGTATTAAGTCCACTGTATATGCATCTAAGCGTCATCAATGTTCCTCCAGACTCTCCTGGTGATTGACTGTGAGTAGAATCTCTGAACGAGACAACTACTATTTAGAGGCTTAATATTTAAGGCCATTTGAATGTAAAATGTACTACAAGTAGTAGTTACAAGTAGACATTAGTTACTGCACCTGCAGTGCACTGCCGACATGACTGACTCATGTATAGCAGGTAAGGGTCTTGCACAGTTTATGTCAATAGCTCCGTGCAATTCACAGACTTTATAATTTATCTTTGTCACAGGAGGTTGGTGGCACCTTAATTGGGGAGGACCGGCCCGTGGTAATGCCTGGAGGGGAATCGGTGGAATGGTATCAAATACATCAAACACATGGTTTGATGCCATTCAATTTGCTCCTTTCCAATCATTATTATGAACCGTCCTCCCCTCAACAGCCTCCACTGATCTGTTTTTCAGACAATCAACTGTTTCTTCATCCTTTACTACCTGCTGGAGATGGTGCTGAAGGTGGTAGCATTTGGCTGGACAGGATATATGTCCTGTGGGAGTAACGTATTTGATGGATCTCTCACAGTTCTTTCACTGGTAGGTGCAGTTCAGTATTATATACTGTATGTAAGGATAATGCAGGGTCCATTTTGAAGCATGGGCAATAAAGAGAAGATTCTAGTTGATGTATCTATATTACCGTCTGTCACACAAGTCAAAGTCACTGGTTGACATTACGACACTGTTACATTATATTCCATACTGACTGGATATTGTTTAATATCTCTGTTTAATCAAAGGGCCTACAGACATCCATATTTGCTACTTACAGTCTACCATTTTCCTATTGGTAAGATTTTTCTCCTCACTTTGTTTGAGATCTTTCAATATACTAACTCACTTAGGACAACCCTAAATACATCTATCACATATGTTCTCAAAAGGTGGGCTCATCTGGGATTTAAACCCAGGACTACTCACACCCTAAGCGAGAAGCATAGACTTAAACCAACCAGCCTGCTTAGGGAAACCAACCCTATCGTTACAATTTTACCATCCCCTTCTCCTCATAAGCCTGTGAGTTAACTTCCAGAATCTGTGATGTGGCAGGTTTTTGCAATTAGACTGTCCTCTAGTGGTAACTGACACTTTTGGGAAGTTTTACAAAGACTGAATGTACAAAACATTAGGAACACCTGCTCTTTCCATGACATAGACTTAACAGGTCTGTCATGTGGACTGTGTGTAGTCTGTAAGTCATTTGACTTCTTAAAAAGAGGTCTCGTCCGGGATTTGTATCACATCCGGCCGTGATTTGGAGTCGCATTGGGTGATGCACAATTGGCCCAGCGTCGCCCGGGTTTTGCCAGGTATTGCCGTCAATGTAAATAAGAATTTGTTCTTAAATGACTTGCCTAGTTAAATAAAGGTTACATAACAAATCAAAATAAATAGTCTGTGTGTACAAAACATTATGAACACCTGCTCTTTCCATGACATAGACTGATCAGGTGAATCCAGGTGAAGTCTATGATCCCATATTGATGTCACCTGTTAAATTCAGTTCAATCAGTGTAGATGAAGGGGAGGAGACAGTTTAAAGAAGGAGTTTTAAGCCCTGAGATATATTCTGTTTGTGTGCCATTCAGAGGGTGAATGGACAAGACAAAATATTGAAGTGCCTTTGAATGGGGTATGATAGTAGGTGCCAGGCACACCGGTTTGAGTGTGACAAGAACTGCAACGCTGCTGTTTTGTTCCCTCTCAACAGTTTCCCGTGTGTGTCAAGAATGGTCCGCCACCCAAAGGACATCCAACCAACTTGACACAACTGTGGGAATCATTGGAGTCAACATGGGACAGCATCCCTGTGGAACACTTTCGACACCCTGTAGAGTCCATGCCTCTGACGAATTGAGTCTTTTCTGATGGCAAAAGGGAATGCAACTCAATATTAGGAAGGTGTTCCTATTGTTTAGTACACTCAGTGTACAGTACATTGTCAGATTTGCAAATAAAACCATTGTCTGTGGTTGACATCTTTCTTAAGTGCTGTAGGTTATCATTTGCATTCTGAGGACTGAGGCCTGTCCAGGACTATAGTGTTACAACTGCAAATAAAACCATATGGAAGATCCTCCGTGGTTGACAGATAAGAGTATTTATCTAATTAGGCTTGCCAGTTATACGACTGGTCGTTCGGCTACTTCTCACAATACAAACATAGTTGACATTGGTGTCCTGTGAGCCTGCTCTTTGTTCTAGAAACCTATACATGACTGATTGTCACTGTTTCTGCACAGTCATCTCCACTTTCCCAAGTAGCCTATCATTGTCTTGGACAGTACAACGAGCCTGTAGTGTTCAGAAAAGAAGGGCTCGTCCGGGATTTGAACCCGGGACCTCTCGCACCCAAAGCGAGAATCATACCCCTAGACCAACGAGCCTTGTTGAAAGAAAGGTAAACACAGACTCCCTTTCTGCCCTGTCTCTGTTGTTAAGCGTGTGTGAAATCTGAGGCGTGTCCTTAGTGAAACTTTGTTACTTTACTCACCTCTAGTGGTCATGATGTATACTGCATCATCACTATAGTAAAGTTCTGACCTGTAGAAATGTATATTTGTCAGATATACGAGGCCATATATCGTATTATATATTGTATATACTGCCTCTGATGTATAACCCAATGATATCTTGTCCAAGGCATATTCAACACAAATGAGCTGAAATATCCAGTAGAACTATAACCATACCATAGCATATTCCGGAACACTTTACTTGACCCCTTTGTCATATTCATAAGGGCTACATAACACTGTCAAAACCAGTACATAACAGAAGTCATAGCTCTCTGACTGAACTGTATCACAGGATCCCAGACCATGGAGTTCTGACGTCACTCTGGGAGATGGTCCCTCTGGTCAACATGCTGAGTGTATTCCACTTCCGGACGTTCATCCCCAACATTAAGGTAACTTCTCTGAAAAACAACTCAGTCTTTGGAGTCCAACCCTGCCTCGTTGTAACAACTGCTGATTGCTGTTAAAATAGATGTATTACATTTGATTGATTGATGTCATCAGTTCCCCCTAATAATTGTGTCATATTCCTCTAAAGCTCATGGTTCTGTTTGCCAGCAGCATGGTTGACCTGGTGAAAAACCTCAGAGCCTCTGCCGGTATATTAGTGGTGAGAAACTCAAGTGGCTGTTGTTTTGTTTGGGTTGTTTTCTTGTGTGTAGTAGAGACAGAGCTGTTGAACTGGTACGATTGTAAAGAAGTGTCGTCTTTGTTTGCAGGTGGTTTATTGTGTATTTGCTGTGCTTGGGGTCTGGTTGTTCAAAGGCTCTATCATAGCACCTGCTAGTAACCTGAGCTATGAAGAAAATATGATGTCTCAGAAATCACAGCTTTTAATCGAGCATCAACAATAAACTACCTATTTCCTATAAACAACCTATTTCCTGCCTACATGTGTTATCTATTTCTTACAGCACTACCGCCGACTCCAGTATCATGACAATGACTGTAAACAAAACTCTACAATGTGGTTCTTATGAACAGCTTGGCTACTGGTCAAACAACTTTGATGACTTTGCAGAGAGTATCACTCAACTTAAGTTACCATAAAATCTAAATGAACAAACATATGGTGTACAAAACATTAGGAACACCTTCCTAATATTCAGTTGCACCACCTTTTGCCATCAGCACAGTTCGTCGGGGCTTGGACTCGTCAAGGTGTCGAAAGCATTCCACAGGGATGCTGGCCCATGTTGACTCCAATGCTTCCCACAGTTGTGTCAAATCAAATCAAATTACATCAAATGTATTTATTAAGTAATTTTTACATCAGCAGATGTCACAAAGTGCTTACACAGAAACCTAACATAAACCTTCAGAGAGCAAACAATGCAGATGTCTCCGGGTGGAGATAAGAGTACGTGTCCATTAAGGCCAGATTGTTCATCAAGATGTTCAAATGTCCATAGATGACCAGCATGGTCAAATAATCATCACTGTGGTTGTAGAGGGTGTAACAGGTCAGCACTCAAAGGTCGAGAAAGCAGGTGCTGTAGAAAGAGAGAGAGGGAGAGAGAAAGGGAGGGTGGAAAACAGCAGGTCTGGGACAAGGTAGCATGTCCGGTGAACAGGTCAGGGTTCCAGGGTCAGGGTTCCAGGCAGAACAGTTGAAACTGGATCAGCAGCACGACAAGGTAGCATGTCTGGTGAAAAAGTCAGGATTCCATAGTCACAGGAAGTTGGCTGGATGTCCTTTGGGTGGTGGACCATTTTTAATACACAAGGGAAAATGTAAAAGCGTAAAAAACTCAGCAGCATTGCAGTTCTTGACACACTCAAACCGGTGCTCCTGGCACGTACTACCATACCCCGTTCAAAGGCACTTCAGTCTTTTGTCTTTCCCATTCACCCTCTGAATCCTAATGTTCCTAATGTTTTGTACACTCAGTCTATATGGTACTTTAGTACATTTTGTCAACCTTGCATTACTGGTATTGATGGGATTTATAGTAATGGCTTTCTGCTTTCATGTATCCTGTATTTTCAGTCTGCTCTGGTTCTATACAACATCATGATGATGAACAACTGGAATGTCTTTCTGGATGGATAGGCCAGATACACCACTGAGTGTTAAGTAAGTCAATTTGCTATAAAAATTACTTTGGTTATTCTAGTCTATTCTATCATGTGAGCATTTGAAGAAATGGGTGACTGACAGAGAGGTGATGCTTGTATTTGGTTTGTGTTCCCCGATCCAGGTCGTCCAAGCTCTACTTCATAGCCTGGTGGTTGACCTCCTCTGGCATGTGGGTCAACCTGTTTATAGCTGTAACGTTCGTCGTCGGAATGAGACCAAAGCGCAGCGTGGAAAGTCTTCATAATTTGATGTTCACAAAAACACTCCAACAAAAGGAGAAACCGAAAGCGCACAGTTCTGTCAGGGAAACAACCTAAACAGAAAACAACACCCCACAAAACCCAAACGGAAAATGACAACTTATATATGATCCCCAATCAGAGACAACGATAGACAGCTGCCTCTGATTGGGAACCACACACACTGCAAAACAACAAAGAAATAAAAAACATAGATTTTCCCACCCGAGTCACACCCTGACCTAACCAAACATAGAGAATAAATAAGGATCTCTAAGGTCAGGGCGTGACAATAGCTCTGATCCTGGAGGTAGGGTCACTACACTGTTTGTTGATATGTTTTTTTTACAACGTGATAACACCTTTTTTTTTTTTTTACAGTCTTAAAATTGCCATATATATTTTGTTGTTGTTGACGTTTTTAATCAGACTTTCACATTTCTTATCTGAATCCAGAACTTCATCTACAAGTGGGACAGAAACCATGGATGCCCAAACCGTGATACTGTGAGGACAGACTTGCAGACTACCATCCAGCTGATGTTCAGGTAGGACCAGGAACACCAGTGTTTTTAGAACAGGTTTTAGCTTTGGCTTTTATTTTGGCTTTGTGTTTTTGGGTCTGCCCTGAACAGGTTTTAGCTTTGGCTTTTATTTTGTCTTTGTGTTTTTGGGTCTGCCCTGAATAGGTTTTAGCTTTGGCTTTTATTTTGGCTTTGTGTTTTTGGGTCTGCCCTGAACAGGTTTTAGCTTTGGCTTTTATTTTGGCTTTGTGTTTTTGGGTCTGCCCTGAACAGGTTTTAGTTGTGGCTTTTATTTTGGCTTTGTGTTTTTGGGTCTGCCCTGAACAGGTTTTAGCTTTGGCTTTTATTTTGGCTTTGTGTTTTTGGGTCTGCCCTGAACAGGTTTTAGTTGTGGCTTTTATTTTGGCTTTGTGTTTTTGGGTCTGCCCTGAACAGGTTTTAGCTTTGGCTTTTATTTTGTCATTGTGTTTTTGGGTCTGCCCTGAACAGGTTTTAGTTGTGGCTTTTATTTTGTCATTGTGTTTTTGGGTCTGCCCTGAACAGGTTTTAGCTTTGGCTTTTATTTTGGCTTTGTGTTTTTGGGTCTGCCCTGAACAGGTTTTAGTTGTGGCTTTTATTTTGGCTTTGTGTTTTTGGGTCTGCCCTGAACAGGTTTTAGCTTTGGCTTTTATTTTGTCATTGTGTTTTTGGGTCTGCCCTGAACAGGTTTTAGTTGTGGCTTTTATTTTGTCATTGTGTTTTTGGGTCTGCCCTGAACAGGTTTTAGCTTTGGCTTTTATTTTGGCTTTGTGTTTTTGGGTCTGCCCTGAACAGGTTTTAGTTGTGGCTTTTATTTTGGCTTTGTGTTTTTGGGTCTGCCCTGAACAGGTTTTAGCTTTGGCTTTTATTTTGTCATTGTGTTTTTGGGTCTGCCCTGAACAGGTTTTAGTTGTGGCTTTTATTTTGGCTTTGTGTTTTGGGGTCTGCCCTGAACAGGTTTTAGTTGTGGCTTTTATTTTGGCTTTGTGTTTTGGGGTCTGCCCTGAACAGGTTTTAGCTTTGGCTTTTATTTTGTCATTGTGTTTTTGGGTCTGCCCTGAACAGGTTTTAGTTGTGGCTTTTATTTTGGCTTTGTGTTTTGGGGTCTGCCCTGAACAGGTTTTAGCTCTCCTTTTGACTTGGCATTCATGACGTTGTAGGTGGGCTATGCTATGGCTTTGCTCTGTGTTTTGGTCCTGCCATTAGTGTTAAGGAATTGAGTTGATGATTGGCCACAGTATGCGCTGGGCCTTTTGGCAGACCTGAGCTGTCTCAGCAGCCACTGCACTTGATTACATTATCTGTCAACACACAGGAAGTGTGCTCCTGGCATTATGTAATATGGAACTCTCTGTACTGTTGCCAAGTTTGTCATTTCAGATATGAAAGGAATGGACCGATTTCATACAGGTTATATATCCTAGGCCGGGTTACTGTAAAGCACTTTGTGACAACTGCTGTCAGCTGATGTTAAAAGGGCTTTATAAATATATTTGATTGATTGATTCACATACTGTACCCTCTAAGGTTTGCCTTTGTGTTTTGACTCCTAGTTTTTTAGACAACAGATAGCAGAGCCTACTGAAGAGAAAGTTGTCACAAAACTGCATGCCCACCCACACCTTCAACACCTAACTATGTCACTGGATAAAATATAGATATTGGGTGTAATGGAAGCGGGTTCCCGGTTATTGCTTTAATTGAGGTTCTATGAATGAACTTTTGCGTTGTTTCCTGATTGGATCAAAAGACTGTTTTACTGACTCTGAAAGACAATATTGTCCGATATAACATCACCTGTTGAGTGCTTTAACCTGTCTGACTCTGGGGTTCCGCTAGCGGAACTCCTCCCACATTCCACTGAAAAGCCAGAGCGCGAAATTCAAAAAGTATATTTTTTTGAAATATTTAACTTTCACACATTAACAAGTCCAATACAGCAAATGAAAGATACACATCTTGTGAATCCAGCCAACATGTCTGATTTTTTAAATGTTTTACAGCGAAAACACCACGTATATTTATGTTAGCTCACCACCAAATACAAAAAAAGACAGACATTTTTCACAGCACAGGTAGCATGCACAAAACCAACATAACTAACCAAGATCCAACCAAACTAACCTAGAAACAACTTCATCAGATGACAGTCCTATAACATGTTACACAATAAATTGATGTTTTGTTCGAAAAATTTGCATATTTGAGGTATAAATCAGTTTTACATTTCAGCTACCATCACAGCTACCGTCAAAAATAGCACCGAAGCAGCCAGAGTAATTATAGAGACCAACGTGAATTACCTAAATACTCATCATAAAACATTTCTGAAAAATCGATGGTGTACAGCAAATTAAAGACAAACATCTTGTGAATCCAGCCAATATTTCCGATTTTTTAAGTGTTTTACAGCGAAAACACAATATAGCATTATATTAGCTTACTACAATAGCCTACCACACTACCGCATTCATTCATCAAGGCACGTTAGCGATAGCAATAGGCACATTAGCGTTAGCGAATAAACCAGCAAAAGATATTAAATTTCACTAACCTTCATAAACCTTCCTCAGATGACAGTCCTATAACATCAGGTTATACATACACTTATGTTTTGTTCGAAAATGTGCATATTTAGAGCTGAAATCAGTGGTTATACAATGTGCTAACGTAGCATCTTTTTCCCAGAATGTGCGGATATTTCTATTAGACTCTCACCTATTCTGACCATATAGCTATTCATAAACATTACAAAAAAATACATGTTGTATAGGAAACGATAGATCCATTAGTTCTTAATGCAATCGCAGTGTTAGAATTCTAAAAATATCTTCATTACGACATAAGACTTAGTTATCCTTTTCTCAATCTAGGGGGTGCTGTTTCCACTTTGGAAAATATTGTCTCCAAATTAAACTGCCTCATACTCAATTCTTGCTCGTACAATATGCATATTATTATTACTATTGGATAGAAAACAATCTCTAGTTTCTAAAACCGTTTGAATTATGTCTGTGGGTGAACCAGAACTCTTTCTGCAGCGAAATCCATGACAGGAACTGCGATGGTCTGAAAACGAGGCTCTGTTCTCAGATCAGTTTAAAGCTCTGTATGTATCCTATGGGTCGACATGAACTGCACCCGCCTTCCCCTGGATGTCAGTAACCAATGAGAAGTGGAATGGAGTTTCTACGTAGTTCTCAGACATTATAAAAGGCCAAGGAACGAAGGGAGCTCTCTTTTCGACATTCGTCATTACGCAAAGCAAGACCTCAGGATGGCATTTTGAAACGCTCAGTTATCAGCCTTAGATATATCCGTCTGTAATTTAATTCGATATAGGTGTTAGAAACATCATAACGAAGTTATTTTAAACCGAGTTATATCAGTTTATGCGAGTATATTGCTATTTTCGGAATTTCCTTAGTATTGCGTTTTGAGGATTTGGGCATGTTGTGGCCACATAGCTATTGTTAGCTGCTAATTCCGAAGTTGAAGACGACGTTTTACAACCAAGCAACGATTCTTTTGGACAAAGGACACCTTGCCCAAGATTCTGATGGAAGCTCGTCCAAAAGTAAGAGCTATTTATGATGTTATTCCGTATTTATGTGGAAAAATGTAAACGGATTATTGCGGCACATTATTGCGGCACTAGTCTGGTTGTAACGCACACTGTATGTCTAGTAACGTTAATTTTAAAAATCTAACTCAGCGGTTGCATTAATGTCAGTAATTAATTAACTAATGCATCTTTCATTTGCTGTCCAACCTGTATTTTTTAGTCAAGTTTACGATTATTTATCGATTAGATTAGGTGCCTTTCCAAGATGGCGCCGGCCAGAATGCATGACCTGTTGCCACTGATCACATTGTATAACCACGATTTGTGCTGCTAAATATGCACATTTTCGAACAAAACCTATATGCATTGTGTAATGATATTTAGATGCTAGTATTTACTTGTGACGCTATGCTAGGCTATGCTAGTCAGCTTTTTTACTGTGGGGGGTGCTCCCGGATCCGGGATGGTGTGGAAGTAGAAGTTATGGTAAGTTATGGTAAACCTGAGCGCAAAGCTACTAGTACACAGTTCGACAGATATATGTAATAGCATCACAAAATGGTTCCTACTTTTGGTGATCTTCCATCAGAATGTTGTACAAGGGGTCTTTTGTCCAGAACCGTCTTTGTTTGGTATTAGAACGTTCTTTTTCCCTCTTGAATTAGCAAGCACACTGGCCAAGTGGCGCGAAGCTATCCTTCCTGAACATATGCAGACAAAGCAACACGCCTAACGTCCCGAAAAAATTTCAATAATCTAATAAAACTATATTGAAAAAACATACTTTACGATGATATTGTGACATGTATCAAATAAAATCAAAGCCGGAGATAGTATTCGCCTATAACGACAGTTTTTCAGAAGGCAATAACAGGTCCCTCCATGCGCCTTGCAGAAAACAGAAAATGGAGCACACGTCGTTCCAAGAGGTTTCTGTCCATCTCAGACCGAGATAATCAACTCATTTCTTCTCTCACTTCCTCTTGACATCTAGGGGAAGGTGTATGACGTGCACGTATAGTCATACGTATCATGCCCATTTATAGGCAGGTCCTTGAACAGAACATCGATTTCAGCCTTTCCACTTCCTGGTCAGAAAGTGTGCTGCCAAATTAGTTCTGTTTTACCCACAGACAAAATTCAAACGGTTTTAGAAACTAGAGAGTGTTTTCTATCCAATAGTAATAATAATATGCATATTGTACGAGCAAGAATTGAGTACGAGGCCGTTTAAATTGAGCACGATTTTCCCCCAAAGTGAACACAGCGCCCTCTGTCCTCATCAGGTTAAGTTATACATTCTGCATAAAGGGTTATAATAAACTCCTAATAATTCAGTCATGGACACAAAGATTTTCTTAATGGAGTTTGAGGAGTTCAATAGATAGATAGGCACCATCTGAATGTTGAAGATAGCTGATGACATTGTGTGGGGTAGTGGTTAGGTTAGCTGCTGCTGGGGCTTTGGAAACTGGATGACTTCATCTCTCTACTCTCTCTGTGTAAAAACATACCGACTTGTGTCTCAACTTTCAGATGAGTGTTGTGTTTCTGGCTAGCTCTACCTTTCCTTTGTGCAGCTCTTTCTCTAGAAATACAGTGGGCACAAACAGGCACTAAAACAGCTTGTTTCTCCCACTTACTTGACATGGTAAAAAACAAAAGAAAGACTTTAAACTAAGTAAGCAATTTGCTAATCAGCCACAAATACATTCTAAAATATCGCCTCCCCCAGAATTCTTGCTGCCATAATGTACTGGGAAGGGCACATTGTCTTTCTGGTAAGGTAGTTTAACTTTCACTATGACTCTTTCACTAGTTACTGTGTATTCATTACTGGTGAGGAAGGTTTGAGATATCTTTGAGATATCAGCTGATGTAAGAAGGGCTTTATGAATAAATTTGATTTGATTTTCACTTTCACTATGACTCTTTCACTAGTTACTGTGTATTCATTACTGGTGAGGTAGATTCACCTCCACTATGACTCTTTCACTAGTTACTGTGTATTCATTACTGGTGAGGTAGGTTCACCTCCACTATGACTCTTTCACTAGTTACTGTGTATTCATTACTGGTGAGGTAGATTCACTTTCACTATGACTCTTTCACTAGTTACTGTGTATTCATTACTGGTGAGGTAGGTTCACCTCCACTATGACTCTTTCACTAGTTACTGTGTATTCATTACTGGTGAGGTAGGTTCACTTTCACTATGACTCTTTCACTAGTTACTGTGTATTCATTACTGGTGAGGTAGATTCACCTCCACTATGACTCTTTCACAAGTTACTGTGTATTCATTACTGGTGAGGTAGGTTCACCTCCACTATGACTCTTTCACTAGTTACTGTGTATTCATTACTGGTGAGGTAGGTTCACCTCCACTATGACTCTTTCACTAGTTACTGTGTATTCATTACTGGTGAGGTAGTTTAACTTTCACTATGACTCTTTCACTAGTTACTGTGTATTCATTACTGGTGAGGTAGGTTCACCTCCACTATGACTCTTTCACTAGTGACTGTGTATTCATTACTGGTGAGGTAGGTTCACCTCCACTATGACTCTTTCACTAGTTACTGTGTATTCATTACTGGTGAGGTAGGTTCACCTCCACTATGACTCTTTCACTAGTTACTGTGTATTCATTACTGGTGAGGTAGATTCACCTCCACTATGACTCTTTCACTAGTTACTGTGTATTCATTACTGGTGAGGTAGATTCACTTTCACTATGACTCTTTCACTAGTTACTGTGTATTCATTACTGGTGAGGTAGATTCACCTCCACTATGAATCTTTCACAAGTTACTGTGTATTCATTACTGGTGAGGTAGATTCACTTTCACTATGACTCTTTCACTAGTTACTGTGTATTCTTTACTGGTGAGGTAGATTCACCTCCACTATGACTCTTTCACAAGTTACTGTGTATTCATTACTGGTGAGGTAGGTTCAAGCTCTACTTGCTGTAACTGGAGAGGAACTCTATACTCTCTGTTCCAATAATGTACTGACAGGTAGACATCTAGTGTCTCGCGACAGAAAGACTGTTACATGTAGAGAAGCTGTACAGGCTACTGCTTCTCTGGCATTTAAAACAGTGAGATAAAGATAAAGCAGGTGGTCTTTTACCTGGAGGTCCTCTCTCTTGCTGTTCTGTTCCCCTGCTGAGTGTCACCTGTCCTGCCCTGTAGCCCTACTGAGTGTCACCTGTCCTGCACTATACCCCTTCTGAGTGTTTCCTGTCCTGCACTATACCCCTTCTGAGTGTTTCCTGTCCTGCACTATACCCCTTCTGAGTGTTTCCTGTCCTGCACTTTTCTGCCCTGCCTCTGACCCCAGTTCCAGGTCATTGTCTGGAATCCCTCAGGCCTGGTCTGGCCTCTCCATACATTTAGGTCCCCTCTTTACCTGTTCTCCTCTCCTCTCAGCCTTGCAGCCAGTCAGTTAGTCACCTGCCCTGACTCTGACCCCAGTTCCACAGGGGCTGTCTATAGTCCCCCTAGGCTGGCCTGGTCTGACCCTGTCCCCCACAGCAAAGTCCTGCTAAGGCTTTTATACCTGGAAGTCCCCTCTATACCTGTCTTGCTGCAGTCATCAAGACACCTACCTCTACCCTACCCCATACCTGTAGGTCCCCTGTCTACCTGTCCTGCTCTGCATCTGAACCCAGCTCCATACCTGTAGGTTCCCTGTCTACCTGTCCTGCTCTGCCTCTGAACCCAGCTCCATACCTGTAGAGTGCGACACTAGGCTGGTAGGGGAAAAAAGCGCTCAGCATTTAAACAACATTTCGTTCTATTAAATTATTGTAGGCTGTGACTTCGAATTAAATACAAAACAAAAAAATCCCTTATTAGGCTCAGTCTACAGTGCCTTTGAATTCATTTTTAGAAACACAAGTTTGTCCAGAGTCTGTGGCTTCAGGCTCATGTGATGGTGCCTGGAGAGCCGGCCAGAGGTGGAGAATATCCTCTCCAGACTTGCAGAGCCACTGGGGATGCTAATCACCCTTCGGGATACTCTTGTCAGGCTGAGCAGGGAGGCAAAGTTTTTTATTCTGTTATAGGTAGGCCTAAAGGTTTTTAGGCAAAATAACCCAATCAAAACGGTAAAATCCTTTAAAGTGGGAATATGCCAGGTATTGAGCCAAAATCAATGATGGCCTATTGTTTTTATTTTACCTTTATTTACCTAGGCAAGTCAGTTAATTAAGAATACATTTTTATTTTCAATGACGGCCTAGGAACAGTGGGTTAACTGCCTTGTTCAGGGGCAGAATGACACATTTTTACCTTGCCGGCTCGGGGATTCGATCTTGCAACCTTTCGGTTACTAGTCCAACAAACAGAATTTTTAAGAGATCTGATTTTTAGTTTATAAATACTTTGTTAAAATGACACATTTAGTTCTCTACCCACCTCGTTCCTTTCTTTTAGCATATGCATGTAGTAAGTACACCACAACCGAAAGGTTGCTGGATCGAATCCCCGGCATGACAAGGTAAAAATCTGTCGTTCTGCACCTGAACAAGGCAGTTAACCCATTGTTCCCTGGGTGCCGAAGACATGGATGTTGATTAAGGCAGCCCTCCGCACCTCTCTGATTCAGAGGGGTTGAGTTAAATTCAGAAGACACCTTTCATTTGAATACATTCAGTTGTACAACTGACTAAGTATCCCCCTTTCCATCATGCTTTCGGTATATGTGTCTTTTCAGATAACACAATGATTATTTAGTTGTGGACACTACATCACTGCACTCTCTCTCTTGCTCTTGGTCCTAATACTTGAAAGTCACCTTGATGTTGCACCTGTGTGTTTTATCAGTTTCTTAATGAAAATATATAGCGAACTCCATGACAGTAGCTAAAGAAAGGGGCTATAGCAGCACACAAGTTGACTAGAAGTGCATGCTGGGCAGGGCATGCCCTGAGCTAGAGTGAGAGCTACTGGAGCAAAATTGCCTTTTGGGAATCTCACTCTGTGCTCCAGTCAAATTGGGCACCTTTTGCCCCTCGCTCCAGCGCCGCTCCGCTCACATACTGTGGTCCAAATAGAGTAGCTGCCGCTAGGTCACGTCACAGCACTTTAGGAATCTTTATTGTGGCACTAACTGATACTTTCATATTTCACTATTGTTGTCATTATATTTTTCCTGTCTTACATTCTGCACATTTGAAGAGAGCCATGAATGCATCTTGAAAGCACTATAATGAGTCTACTCCCTCCTACAGTATGAATGGCTGGGAATCAAACATCTAATAAAATACAGTACAACCTGACGACCAAGTGACACATGGTATTTCTAAAGCTGCCCACTAAAAATTCCCTTCCTACTCTCCTACTCTCCTACTCTAAAACTGAACAAAAATATAAAGGAAACATGTCAAGTGTTGGTCCCATGTTTCATGAGTTGAAATAAAAAAATCCCAGAAATGTTCCATATGTACAAAAAGCTTATTTCTCTCAAATGTTGTGCACAAATTTGTTTTTATCCCTGTTAGTGAGCATTTCTCCTTTGCCAAGGTTATCCATCCACCTGACAGGTGTGGCATATCAAAAAGCTGATTAAGCAGCGTGGTTATTATTGGGGCGGCAGGTAGCCTAGTGGTTAGAGCATTGGGCCGGTAACTGAAAGGTTGCTAGATTGACTCCCCAAGCTGACAATGTAAAAATCTGTTGTTCTGAACAAGGCAGTTAACACACTGTTGTAAATATGAATTTGTTCTTTACTGACTTGCCTAGTTAAATGAAGGCAAAATTAAAACAATTACACAGGTGCACCTTGTGCTGGGGATACTAAAAGGACACTTGAAAATGTGCAGTTCTATTTCTGTCTGTAAAAAATCCCTTTTGTGGGGAAAAATTTATTCTGATTAGCTGAGTCTGGCTCCCCAGTGGGCGGGCCTGGCTGCCAAGTGAGTGGGCCTAGGCTGCCCTCCCAGGCTGCACCCCTGCCCAGTAATGTGAAATCTATAGATTAGGGCCTAATTAATTAATTTCAATTGACTGATTTCCTTACATGAACTGTAACTCAGTAAAATCTTTAAAATTGCTGCATGTTGCGTTTATATTTTTGTTCAGAATAAATGTCAAGTCACTAATGATGTCTGTCCATCCACATCACCATATGGTCCTGTCTTTATATTATGTCATTACACTATATAGTCACACCTTACCTGCTCTATATTTTCTCTTCCTCCTTGTAAAATCTAGTTAATTATACACATCTATGGTAATAACAGGCCCTGGCTGAATCAGTTCTCTCTAACCTGAGAATACCAGACTGTGATGTTGAGACAATTAGGGAGGAGGTGTGGAAATCAAACTCCTCATAGAGCCCTGATAATACCCCTTCTCTCTGTGGGAGGAAACCCTGTATTGTTCAGAGGTTGTTAATAGAATGAGAGAGGTATTACAGCCAACCACACATGGTCCATTCAAATTAGAACAGAAGAGAGCGGGTGAAGGAGGGACATCAAAAGAAAGAGGGAGGGATCAGAAAGATAAAAGTATGGATATAAAGAGAAAGAGGGTGCCTCCTCACCCTCCTCCCTCTTTTGACCCTCCATCTCCCTCCTGACACTCCTCTCCCGCCTGACCCTCCTGACCCGACCCTCCTGACCCTCCTGCCCCCGACCCTCCTCCTCCTGACCCCTCCTGACCCCGACCCTCCTCACCCCCGACCCTCCTCCACCTCCTGACACTCCTCCCTCTTTTGACCCTCCTCCCCATCCTGCCCCTCCTCCCCCTCCTGCTCACCCGACCCTCCTGACCCTCGTCACCCTCCTCCCCCTCATGCCCTTCCACCCCCCCCTCCCTGACCCTCCTTCCCCTCCTGTCCTCCCTGACCACGACCCCCCTGACCCTCCTCCTTCTCCTGACCCCTCCTGACCCTTCTCCCTCTTTTGACACTCCTGACCCTCCTACATTTGACCTTTCTGCCCCTCATCCCCATCCTAAACCCTCCTCCTCTGCCTCTCTCCCCCCCCCTCCTTTCCCTCCCCCTCCTTCCCCCTCCTGACGCTCCTTCCCCTCCTGCCCCTCTTCCCCTCCTGACGCTCCTTCCCCCTCCTGACGCTCCTTCCCCTCCTGCCCCTCTTCCCCCTCCTGACCCTCTTCCCCTCCTGACGCTCCTTCCCCCTCCTGACGCTCCTCCCCCTCCTGCCCCTCTTCCCCCTCCTGACCCTCTTCCCCTCCTGCCCCTCTTCCCCCTCCTGACGCTCCTGCCCCTCTTCCCCCTCCTGACGCTCATGCCCCTCTTCCCCCTCTTCCCCCTTCTGCCCCTCTTCCCCCTCCTGATGCTCCTGCCCCTCCTGACGCTCCTGCCCCTCCTGACGCTCCTGCCCCTCCTGCCCCTCTTCCCCCTCCTGCCCCTCCTGACCCTCCTGCCCCTCTTCCCCCTCCTGCCCCTCCTGACCCTCCTGCCCCTCTTCCCCCTCCTGCCCCTCCTGACCCTCCTGCCCCTCTTCCCCCTCCTGACCCTCCTGCACCTCCTGCCCCTCTTCCCCCTCCTGACGCTCCTGCCCACCCTGTGTGAGTGTGTGTGTGTCTGAGCGGTTGATCAGCCCGCTGAACGAGGTGGAGGTTATCAGGGTCTGCTGAAGAAATGGTGATCCAGTGACTTTTTACTTGGTTGTGCAACTTATTAGTGTGATTTATTAGTGTGATTAGTATGAATGAGTGGAAATTGATGGATCTCTTCAACAAAACGTATAGTGTATATACAGTACATCAATCACAATGCAGAAACCCTGATAAGGACCTTAGTTTCCTGAGCACTGTTGTTCTAAGGCTGTGTGTGTGTGTGTGTGTGTGTGTGTGTGTGTGTGTGTGTGTGTGTGTGTGTGTGTGTGTGTGTGTGTGTGTGTGTGTGTGTGTGTGTGTGTGTGTGTGTGTGTGTGTGTGTGTGTGTGTGTGTGTGTGTGTGTGTGTGTGTGTGTGTGTGTGCTTGCCCCAGTCACAGTTCAATGTGCCGCTCTGATCTAGGGCTGTCCAGTTCAAATTGATCTCATGACAGAAACATACGCCCATACAACCTAGTTCACCTAACCAGTAGACCATTAACCTGTGGTTAAAGTGCACTGTGTGGGTGTCTGAAGAAAGGTAGGCCTTGATAACATTAGTTTGCTATCTCTGCATCTCCTCTGGATAAACCACAGGTAGATTTGCATATAGGGGAGAGTAACCATGACTTGTGGCTGCATCAGGGTCTGTAAGGTTTGTGGGGTTAAGGTGGAGGGACGGTGGTTCAAGACGTCAGAGGTTGTGTTCAGACTGAGTATTGTATTATGCGATTAACAAAGGCATTATAGGTTAGTAGTGTGGTGTTGAACAGGGTCCCCGGGGCACTGACCTCCAGCCCTCCTTAACACATTTTGCCATGGTGCAAAAAGAAAAAGTTTTATGATGCTATTCTACATATTTTGTCATGAAGCTAAGAGAAAATGTTGCAGTTTTAAAGCAAATGTCTTGCAATTCTACACTTTTTTGTTATCATATGCTTTCTGAAAGACCTCCCAGAGGGCCCTGGGGACCCCGAGCACATGCCTTGCATGTCCGTTCGGTAATCCGGCCCTGATGTTGGACACTCCTAGGAACTGCTACACACTGTTGTTGTTGTTGTTAGTTGAAAGGACAGGATTAGAGGTAACGTAATGCTGGGATGTCCATTAGATGGCAGTAACATGTCCTCTAGTCTACAGAAACGCATCCGATCTCTGTCTTTACTTGAACATTCACTTTTTAACTGAGGCAGTCTTAACTGAGGCAGTCTTAACGGAGACAGTGTATGCACATCAGTTGTGTGAGAGTATTGTGACAGGTGGAAACAGACAAGTGAGACATTTTTTGTTCGAAATATGATATCCTTTGCCGTTTGGAAATCCATCCTATTGCATGGCTGAATGTGATCAAGTGTTGGAGCTAACTCTAAGAATCTTCTGACTCTAAAAATGTAAGAATCTTCTGACTCTAAGAATCTCCTGATACTAAGAATATAATAATCTAGAATAATGAAATACTGCATTCCCATAAGACATCACCACTTTACAATGAAGGCCAGACATTCATTCATTCACAGATAAGGTGATGGAGAGCGAGAGGTAGAGAGAAAGAGAGAGAGTGAAGAAGAGAGAGAGTTTCAGAGTCATCTCATGTGGCAGTAATGCATCGCCAAATTGGACATATTTCTGCTCATGCAGCTGAAGTGAGAAGGCAGCAGAGTGACTGATACGGCATCTATAGTTTCCTGGTAATCACTAGAATGAAGTTTTCAGAGTTTCCCACAGTTGCAGGACAATGTACCCAGTCTTGGCTGAGTGGAACATAGTTAGCTACCCTCTCTCTCTCCCTCTCTCCCTTCCCTCTCTCCCTGCCCTCTCTCTCTCCCTTTCTCCCTTCCCTCTCTCCCTGCCCTCTCTCTCTCTTTCCCTCCCTCCCTCCCTCCCCTCTCTCCTCTAACCTTTTGGCTTTGGAGGTGATCCAACATATTTTCTCTTATCACATGATGGGCTTGTCCTGCTGTAAGTGTTGATAGGGTGGAGGACAAAATGCCTTTGTCGGTTCCCAAGGGGATGGTGACTACATTTGGACCTTGGCACAAAACCACTTAATTTAGCTTCCAGTGCAGTTATTATGATGCTCTACTGCATGAGACTGATAGATCAGTCGTTTTCAGGAATTAAGTCTAATTTTACATGTATCCTTTTGAGATTTAGAAGCTTCAAATACCATGTCATCCAATATAGTACATTAGGCTACATATATACTGTATGTTCTACTATCCATGCAGTATCATTTATGGTGGGAAAAGGCTTCTCTTCTCTCTGGTGATGCTGTTAGCCTGTGGCAGGGACTTGACCTGCTACATGCAGCTTATTATGCTTCATACAAACCAGGGTGAAAACAGCAGTCAGTCTCCGCGTCAGGGGGGACAAAGGGTTGAATGGTGAGGCGATCATGGAGCCCAGAGATACAGAAAGGTAATCTGTGTGAGGGGACGTGGAGACATGGTTCACACGCTAGCACTGTAACCTGGGGGCATCATTAACATGGGGTGGTGGTGGTTAAACAGTGCTGGGGAAAGTTCCCTTCTCGTTACCCATATTAAGACGGCTGGCTGACTGACTGACTGACTGACTGACTGGCTGCTCCTGCAAGGGTTACTGCTGTAGTGCCACGGCGTCATGGCAACAAACTCAGAGTCAGTACACACCATGTTCTATCCTCCACAAAGCCAACTCAGCTTCTCATTGGTTCAGCTGAGCTGGTCTCAGGCCCACACTCACGGATGGTGAGGTGTGTTACACTAGCTAGCAGCTGGTTTTGCCACGTCCAGAACCTGACGACAATATTACGTACAACAAGAGATGCTCCTCAGGTTCAAATAGTTAAGTTATTGCTTCAATGTAACCGTATTCTGTTGGTTACAATGGCACAGTGTACAACTCTCTTAACATGGTATTGACACCATAGCCATTGTACCACAACCCACTTACTGTCCACCAGAGAGTGTCTAAAGCGGGCCACGATAGGCTGTTAGTCAGGATAGAGCCTATGAAAGTTCAGCTAGCTCTAGGATGCCTGTGACGATACGGGTCACAAGAGGTCATTGGGTCGTATCCCACCCCGGCTTGGACAGTAGCCGTCTGTGTCACTGACAGTGCAACACACAACACAGGCCTTTCTTCTGAATGTTCATCTTGAAAGATTTCACTCTTTAGTTTGAGAATTGGGTATTCTCCTCAACATGCGCACCCCAGATTAGAAGCAAGATGTGTCAGATTGATGTCATGACAATGGTGGGACAGTGTAGCACCTGACAACGCTTAGCTGCATTGTGACACAAGAATGCACTTAAGAATCGACAGTCGTATGGGAATGTTGTAGAGAAGCATAGTAATGAATGCTGTTATTTTATGTGATTATCTCAATCGTATCATGAGGACTGATTGGTATGATTCTTATCAGACTGCTCAGGTTGGCTGCTTCAGTTATAGATATCATAATCAGTTCAGCCCTGTAGGACCCAAGGGGTGGAGAGGCATGCGGACAGAGGGCCTGATATGGGATGGCCAGGACATGTTCTTAGAGAGCCTTGTATACGGATCAACAGACTGCCCTGTCCAGGAGACTGCACACCCCTCTGCTGTCTCTGTAGCTCCTCTGAGAGCCATGCAGACTGGCCTACCGAGATGGTGGCACAGCCTGTGTGTTCACTATGGGGAAACTGGGGGTCAAGATCAAGGTCAAGGTTTTGTGTCTTGGCATTCAGAATCCTCTGCACACGTCCTCTCTTTGAGTCCTGTGCTTATAAACTCCTGTCCAGAAGGACGACATGGCCTTGGCCAGAACTTCCAGTCACTTGTAAACTTCCTTCAGTCCAATAAAACTCAAGACATTACCCCCAGCCTGTTGCTTCAAGGCGTGTGAGCGCAGTAATGTGGGGGATATTTGGGTCTTGTGAATGGGATGGTTTATGACACGATAATATCAGAAGTAGGTTGGTCAGTGGACAAATAGTGAGTGGAATTAATTTTGGGGGATAATCAATGAAACACTTTGTTAAAAATATATTGTTATATTAATATTATGTCGTGATTAGATGCTCTGTATAGTAAAAACCTTGCAGTATAAAAATGCTTCAGATACAGGACATCCTCTCACCCCCTCTCTCTCTGCTCCCTCTCCCCTTTCTTCGCTTGATTAACACTGGCAGTATTTAGCTCCCTGATATACATACCTCACACAGTTTCCGTCGTTAACAACAGCCTGTCAACCATTCTTGTGCTGTGTGCTGTGCTGCCTTTGTGCCGGGCCAGGGCGCGGGCGGCCAGCAGGCCCTGCAGCTGTCGTGAGGCCTGGCCCAGCAGCCTCTGATCAACCAGGCATGAAATCAGCCATGAACAGCCCCACATTCACAGGCCCAATGGGCTCATGCTCGGCCTCCCTCTGCTTCAACACTAAATCTTCTCCAGGCATGCAGGCTTCTGCAGCCGCTGGCGCCAGCTATTTGTTGACCCCTTTTCCTTTCTGCTACTCTCCCCCTCAAAACCACCACAAGCACCCCTTCTTCAGCCTCCCCCATTCCCTTCATCCCCACCACAAGCACCCCTTAATCAGCCTCCCCATTCCCCATTCCCCCTCAAACCCACCACAAGCACCCCTTCTTCAGCCTCCCCCATTCCCTTCATCCCCACCACAAGCACCCCTTAATCAGCCTCCCCATTCCCCCTCAACCCTACCTCAAGCACCCCTTATTCAGCCTCCCCATTCCCCCTCAACCCCACCACAAGCACCCCTTATTCAGCCTCCCCATTCCCCCTCAATCCCACCTCAAGCACCCCTTATTCAGCATCCGCATTCCCCCTCAACCCCACCTCAAGCTCCCCTTATTCAGCCTCCCCATTCCCCCTCAACCCTACCTCAAGCACCCCTTATTCAGCCTCCCCATTCCCCCTCAATCCCACCTCAAGCACCCCTTATTAGCCTCCCCCATTCCCCCTCAACCCCACATCAAGCTCCCCTTATTCAGCCTCCCCCATTCCCCCTCAACCCCACCACACGCACCCCTTATTTAGCCTCCCCCATTCCCCCTCAGCCCCACCACAAGCACCTCTAATTCAGCCTCCCCATTCCCCAATACTGTCTGTCTGTCCTGACCTGGGCCACAAAGGTCTCCAACTCTCCACAGACCACAGAGAGGAGTGCCCCCTGCTGAGATACACTGTAAGGTTCTATTTGTTTCCCTGGCAGCACCCACCCTCCTTCCTCTACCATCAGTAGCTCGCTATTGTCCCAGGGAATTAGCCAGGGATGGGTATTGTGATCAAAGTGCTCAGCTCTTCTTCAATCTCCCCCAACTGTTGTCTGCAGACACACTGTGACAGACAGGTCTATAATGAGGCTGCAGCAGTGCATCAGAAAGCATGTCAGGGACTAAATTATGATGGGAGCAACAATGACTTCACACCCTGTCTTTGTGACGGATGTCAAACTTAGTCACAGCTAGGCCATTGTCTGTACGGACTGGCCTGACCCAGACAATGATGAATCTTGAGTCCTTTGTGTGTGGTCCACTGCCCCAGTACCCTATGGAATTATGGGAACAGAAGTGTATGCCACCTTCCATTAGAATGCCTATGGCCAACTAACAGCTAGCTAGTGCTGTATAATGAAGGTACCAGACAGTGATGTTGGACTGGGTTGGGAGTGAGTTCTGCTGCGGTTCTCACTAGAATGGGTACAGTACCATCATCTGCCATCTGTCTTTACACTGCAAAAGTCAAAACAAAACAGAGGTCATAATGTCATGTCAGAATAAGATGGTCTTTGTGAGATCATGGGACATTCATACATCTATGAAACGAAGGAGACTGAGACAAAAGCATATTAGAAAGAGTAAGATGAAGTGAGTTAAGAGAGAGAGAGAGTGAAGCGTCTCGATGAGCAGCTGCCGCTGTGGCTTATTTTGAGATTACGTCAATGCTACCGAAGAAAGGGAAGAAGGAAGACTTAGAAGCAATGTGAGTGGAGAAGAGGAAAGGGGGGTGAGGCACACTTCACCAACCAGCCCAGGGGTGTACAGACTTCTTTTTTTGCCTCCTTTGAGTTCCTTTGACAAAGCTGTCATTGTTAAACGGCTGGAGCGGACCCCACTCCTAACATTTTACCAGTGACAGTACAGCACAAGATTCTTGTCTGTTCATGATATGCTAAGATTTACATGTCCTCACTGTCATTAAATCTCTGGAAATAGTCATAGTTAGTAATAGTAATAGTTAGTTATAGTAATAGTTAGTAACAGTTAGGCATAGCAATAGTTAGTAACAGTTAGTAATAGTAATAGTTAGTAACAGTTAGTAATAGTAATAGTTAGTAACAGTTAGTAATAGTAATAGTTAGTTACATTTTAATTATTCGCTCCTATGGCCTATTTATTGCCTACCTCCTCATGCCTTTTGCACACAATGTATATAGACTCTTTTTTTCCTACTGTGTTATTGACTTGTTTATTGTTTACTCCATGTGTAACTCTGTGTTGTTGTTTGTGTCACACTGCTTTGCTTTATCTTGGCCAGATCGCAGTTGTAAATGAGTAAACTTGTAAACTTGTTCTCAACTAGCCTACCTGGTTAAATAAAGGTGAAATAAAAAAAATAAAAAAGTTATAGTAGTAACAGTTTCTTATAGTAATAGTTAGTAACAGTTAGTAATAGTAATAGTTGGTAACAGTTAGTAATAGTAAAATCAAGTAATAGTTAGTAATAGTTAGTAATAGTAATAGTTAGTAACAGTTAGTAATAGTAATAGTTAGTAACAGTTAGTAATAGTAATAGTTGGTAACAGTTAGTAATAGTAACAGTTAGTAGCAGTTAGTTATAGTAACATATAGTAATAGTTAGTAATAGTTAGTAATAGTAGGTAACAGATAGTAATAGTTAGTAACAGTTAGTAATAGTAATAGTTAGTAGCAGTTAGTTATAATAATAGTTAGTAACATTTAGTAATAGTAATAGTCAGTAACAGATAGTTATAGTAATAGTTAGTAACATATAGTAATAGTTAGTAACAGTTAGTAATAGTTAGTAACAGTTAGTAATAGTTAGTAATAGTTAGTAACAGTTAGTAATAGCAATAGTTAGTAATAGTTAGTAATAGTAATAGTTAGTAACAGTTAGTAATAGTAATAGTTAGTAACAGTTAGTAATAGTAATAGTTGGTAACAGTTAGTAATAGTAACAGTTAGTAGCAGTTAGTTATAGTAACATATAGTAATAGTTAGTAATAGTTAGTAATAGTAGGTAACAGATAGTAATAGTTAGTAACAGTTAGTAATAGTAATAGTTAGTAGCAGTTAGTTATAATAATAGTTAGTAACATTTAGTAATAGTAATAGTCAGTAACAGATAGTTATAGTAATAGTTAGTAACATATAGTAATAGTTAGTAACAGTTAGTAATAGTTAGTAACAGTTAGTAATAGTTAGTTATAGTAATAGTTAGTAACAGTCAGTAATAGTAATATTTTGTAACAGTTAGTAATTGTAATAGTTAGTAACAGTTAGTAATGGTAATAGTTAGTAACAGTTAGTAATAGTAATAGTTAGTAACAGTTAGCAATATTAATAGTTAGTAACATCTAGTAGTAGTTAGTAACAGTTAGTAATAGTAATAGTTAGTAATAGTTAGTAACAGTTAGTAATAGTAATAGTTAGTAACAGTTAGTAATAGTAGTAGTTAATAACAGCTAGTAATAGTAACAGTTGGTATCAGTTAGTAATAGTTAGTAACAGTTAGTACTTGTAATAGTTAGTAACATTTAGTAATAGTAATAGTTAGTTATTGTAATAGTAACAGTTAGTAATAGTAATAGTTAGTAACAGTTAGTAATAGTAATAGTAATAGTTAGTAACAGTTAGTAATAGTAATAGTTAGTAACAGTTAGTAATAGTAATAGTTAGTAACAGTTAGTAATAGTAATAGTTGATAACAGTTAGTAATAGTAATAGTTAGTAACAGTTAGCAATAGTAATAGTTAGTAACATCTAGTAATAGGTAGTAACAGTTAGTAATAGTAATAGTTAGTAATAGTTAGTAACAGTTAGTAATAGTAATAGTTAGTAACAGTTAGTAATAGTAGTAGTTAATAACAGCTAGTAATAGTAACAGTTGGTATCAGTTAGTAATAGTTAGCAACAGTTAGTACTTGTAATAGTTAGTAACATTTAGTAATAGTAATAGTTAGTTATTGTAATAGTAACAGTTAGTAATAGTAATAGTTAGTAACAGTTAGTAATAGTAATAGTAATAGTTGGTAACAGATAGTAATAGTAATAGTTGGTAACAGATAGTAATAGTTGGTAACAGTTAGTACTAGTAATAGTTAGTAACATTTAGTAACAGTTAGTAATAGTAATAGTTGGTAACAGTTAGTACTAGTAATAGTTAGTAACATTTAGTAACAGTTAGTAATAGTAATAGTTGGTAACAGATAGTAATAGTAATAGTTGGTAACAGATAGTTATAGTTAGTAACAGTTAGTACTAGTAATAGTTAGTAACATTTAGTAACAGTTAGTAATAGTAATAGTTGGTAACAGATAGTAATAGTAATAGTTGGTAACAGATAGTAATAGTTGGTAACAGTTAGTAATAGTAATAGTTAGTAACAGTTAGTAATAGTAATAGTTGGTAACAGTTAGTAATAGTAATAGTTGGTAACAGTTAGTAATAGTAATAGTTGGTAACAGTTAGTAATAGTAATAGTTGGTAACAGTTAGTAATAGTAATATTTAGTAACATATAGTTATAGTAATAGTTAGTAACATATATGTCATGCCCTAAACTTAGTTATCTTTCTTTTCTTTATTATTTTGGTTAGGTCAGGGTGTGACGAGGGTGGTATGTGTGTTTTTGTCTTGTCTATGGTTTTGGGTATGTCTAGGTGTGTGTAGTCTAGGCATTATGTAGGTCTATGGTGGCCTAGATTGGTTCCCAATCAGAGGCAGCTGTTTATCGTTGTCTCTGATTGGGGATCCTATTTAGGTTGCCATTTTCCAGTTTGGTTTGTGGGTGATTGTCTATGTGATGTTGCATGTCTGCACTCGTTATATTTAGCTTCACGTTCGTTTTGTTATTTTGTATTAGTTTGTTTATTGTTCTTCGTTGTCATTAAAGAAGATGTATTCACATCACGCTGCGCTTTGGTCACCTCCTTATAACGAACGTGACAATATAGTAATAGTTAGTAACAGTTAGTAATAGTAATAGTTGGTAACAGTTAGTAATAGTAATAGTTAGTAACAGTTAGTAATAGTAATAGTTAGTAACAGTTAGTAATAGTAATAGTTAGTAACAGTTAGTAATAGTAATAGTTAGTAACAGTTAGTAATAGTAATAGTTAGTAACAGTTAGTAATAGTAATTGTTAGTAACAGTTAGTAATAGTAATAGTTAGTAACAGTTAGTAATAGTAATAGTAATATTTAGTAACAGTTAGTAATAGTAATAGTTAGTAACAGTTAGTAATAGTAATAGTTAGTAACAGTTAGTAATAGTAATAGTTAGTAACAGTTAGTAATAGTAATAGTTAGTAACAGTTAGTAATAGTAATATTTAGTAACAGTTAGTAATAGTAATAGTTAGTAACAGTTAGTAATAGTAATAGTTAGTAACAGTTAGTAATAGTAATAGTTAGTAACAGTTAGTAATAGTAATAGTAATATTTAGTAACAGTTAGTAATAGTAATAGTTAGTAACAGTTAGTAATAGTAATAGTTAGTAACAGTTAGTAATAGTAATAGTTAGTAACAGTTAGTAATAGTAATAGTTATTAACAGTTAGTAATAGTAATATTTAGTAACAGTTAGTAATAGTAATATTTAGTAACAGTTAGTAATAGTAATAGTTAGTAACAGTTAGTAATAGTAATAGTTCGTAACAGTTAGTAATAGTAATAGTTAGTAACAGTTAGTAATAGTAATAGTAATATTTAGTAACAGTTAGTAATAGTAATAGTAATATTTAGTAACAGTTAGTAATAGTAATAGTTAGTAACAGTTAGTAATAGTAATAGTTATAGTAACAGTTAGTAATAGTAATAGTTAGTAACAGTTAGTAATAGTAATACTAATATTTAGTAACAGTTAGAAATAGTAATAGTTAGTAACAGTTAGTAATAGTAATAGTTATAGTAACAGTTAGTAATAGTAATAGTTAGTAACAGTTAGTAATAGTAATAGTTAGTAACAGTTAGTAATAGTAATAGTAATATTTAGTAACAGTTAGTAATAGTAATAGTTAGTAACAGTTAGTTATAGTAATAGTTGGTAACAGTTAGTTATAGTCATAGTTGGTAACAGTTAGTAATAGTAATAGTAATATTTAGTAACAGTTAGTAATAGTAATAGTTAGTAACAGTTAGTAATAGTAATAGTAATATTTAGTAACAGTTAGTAATAGTAATAGTTGGTAACAGTTAGTTATAGTAATAGTTGGTAACAGTTAGTAATAGTAATAGTTAGTAACAGTTAGTAATAGTAATATTTAGTAACAGTTAGTAATAGTAATAGTTAGTAACAGTTAGTAATAGTAATAGTAATATTTAGTAACAGTTAGTAATAGTAATAGTTGGTAACAGTTAGTAATAGTAATAGTTGGTAACAGTTAGTAATAGTAATATTTAGTAACAGTTAGTAATAGTAATAGTTAGTAACAGTTAGTAATAGTAATATTTAGTAACAGTTAGTAATAGTAATATTTAGTAACAGTTAGTAATAGTAATATTTAGTAACAGTTAGTAATAGTAATAGTTGGTAACAGTTAGTAATAGTAATAGTAATATTTAGTAACAGTTAGTAATAGTAATAGTTAGTAACAGTTAGTAATAGTAATAGTTAGTAACAGTTAGTAATAGTAATAGTTGGTAACAGTTAGTTATAGTAATAGTTGGTAACAGTTAGTAATAGTAATAGTTGGTAACAGTTAGTAATAGTAATAGTAATAGTTATAATTAGTATTGCCTAATGACTCATTACATTCACAATGTTGATTATTGATCGAGTTTACTTTCTTAGGCTGACAAACTATGAGTCATCTCTTTGTGATCATCTGACGTTAGACTGGTTATTACACTAGCCTGCATATTGAATTATCCCTTTTGGCTAACATACCTTACCTCTGTAATTTCACTGTAGTGTAGTGTGTCATTAGGTCAAATTAAGGAACAGACAAAAGGATGCAGAATGTGTGTATGTACTATGCTGTCGAAAGTTTGATGGACAAAACATTAATTGTGTCTGCCACTGATACATCTAAGTAATTATTTTTTTCCGAGAGCTGGCCAACCATTTAATTTAAGAACAATATTATCCCTGAATATACCTATACATCCACCCTCACGGCCCTCTGGTAACTCGGAAGGCAGAGGTGTGTGGTCATTATGGAGTAGGCCTGCCAGTCCTGGCAGAAGTGGGTGACAGTCAGAGGTGAGGGAGGGAGGGAGGGATGAAGAGGGAGGGAGAGGGAGGGAAATAGGGAGTGGCCCTCCAGTGCTCCAGCAGAAACAGACTGTGTAAGGGCCCAGGGTCAATGGGTCCCCCAGACCCCCTGTAGATCCCCATTCATCATCACTGTCAGTCACGCTTCCATGAGAGAAGGAACCACACTGCTTATGATCATTGTTGAAGTCTAGATGACTGAGAGAAGCAAATGGAACAACATATTTACTTTTTATTTTTTGGAAATATCTTCCCTGTCTGGGTGATCCTAAGACTGAGGATCCAAAGGATGAGGTCAAATGGGAATGAATATTTTAAAATGTTATTCCACAGTAAAAATGTGAGATAGTTTCACTACTATAGTAAACCAAAGTAAACACACACACACACACACACACACACACACACACACACACACACGTACACACGTTACATGCCACCTCAACCCTCCCTGTAGGTATAGCTAGGTTACATGCCACCTCAACCCGTCCTGTAGGTATAGCTAGGTTACAGGCCACCTCAACCCTCCCTGTAGGTATAGATAGGTTACATGCCACCTCAACCCTCTGTGTAGGTATAGCTAGGTTACATGCCACCTCAACCCTTCCTGTAGGTATAGCTAGATTACGTGTCACCTCAACCCTCCCTGTAGGTATAGCTAGGTTACAGGCCACCTCAACCCGCTCTTTAGGTATAGCTCGGTTACAGGCCACCTCAACCCTCCCTGTAGGTATAGCTTGGTTACATGCCACCTCAACCCTCTGTGTAGGTATAGCTAGGTTACATGCCACCTCAACCCTCTGTGTAGGTATAGCTAGGTTACATGCCACCTCAACCCGCTGTGTAGGTATAGCGAGGTTACATGCCACCTCAACCCTCCCTGTAGGTATAGCTAGGTTACATGCCACCTCAACCCGCTGTGTAGGTATAGCGAGGTTACATGCCACCTCAACCCTCCCTGTAGGTATAGCTAGGTTACATGCCACCTCAACCCTCCCTGTAGGTATAGCGAGGTTACATGCCACCGCAACCCTCCCTGTAGGTATAGCTAGGTTACATGCCACCTCAACCCTCCCTGTAGGTATAGCGAGGTTACATGTCACCTCAACCCTCCCTGTAGGTATAGCTAGGTTACATGCCACCTCAACTCTCCCTGTAAGTATAGCGAGGTTACATGCCACCTCAACCCTCCCTGTAGTTATAGCTAGGTTACATGTCACCTCAACCCTCCCTGTAGGTATAGCTAGGTTACATGCCACCTCAACCCTCCCTGTAGGTATAGCTAGGTTACATGCCACCTCAACCCTCCCTGTAGGTATAGCTAGGTTACATGTCACCTCAACCCTCCCTGTAGGTATAGCTAGGTTACATGCCACCTCAACCCTCCATGTCTTTCTGGGGTCCTACATGTAATGAAAAATACATTATAGACAAAATACTTTACAATTTACACACACACTACAATGTGTGTGTGCGTCTATCAGTCACACATACATGTCAGTACATACACACAACAAGTTGGTCACTTGGGGGATAGGCGTTGTACCGTGTGGTGTTGCTCTGTTTGAATTTTTAAACCAAGTTTGCTGTTCACTTGCACTATATACTGTAAGATGGAAGGGCACTCATGGGTCTGTATAATACTGTATTTTTCCGAGAAATTGTTTAGAATGTGAAAAGACCCCTGGTGGCATGTTTGGTGGGATAAGTGTGTGTGTCAGAACTGTGTGTAAGTTGACTATGCAAACAATTTGGAATCCAACACATTAATGTTTCTTATAAAAACAAGAAGTGATGCAGTCAGTTTCTCCTCAACTCTTATTCAAGGGAGACTGACATCTATAGTATTAATATCAGCCCTCTGATTACAATGAAGAGCTAAACGTGCCACTGTTCTGGGCCAGCTGCAGCTTAACTATGTCTGTCTTTGCATCACTTGACCATATGACTGGACAATAATCAAGATAAGAGAAAACTAGAGCCTGTCAGGACTTGCTTTGTGAAGTCTGGTGTCACAAAAAGGTTCAAGGTAACACCAAGTAATTTAGTCTGCTCAACAGCCACACCATTCATTACCAGATCCAGAACTTAGGGAATGATTTGTACCAAATACACTGCTCTTAGTTTTAGAGATGTTCAGGACCAGTACATTTTTTTATTTAATTAGGCAAGTCTGTTAAGATCAAATTCTTATTTACAATGACGGCCTACCCTGGCCAAACCCTAACCTGGACGACGCTGGGCCAATTGTGCACCGTCCTATGGTACTCCCAATCACAGCTGTTGATAGAGCCTGGAATCAAACCATGGCCTGTAGTGATGCCTCTAGCACTGAGATTCAGTGCCTTAGACCGCTGCGCCACTCAGGAGCCACACATTCCAAAACAGACTGCAACTCCTTGTTAAGGGTTTCAGCCACTTATGGTTGAATAATCAGCATACATGGGCACAAATGCTTTGTTTAATGCCAGTGGCAGGTAATGCTAGTGACAGAGAGATGGGGCATCCATAACCATGGCGCCAGGACAGACCCCTTGAGGTTAGAAACAGTGACCTAGACATAGAGAGGATCAATACTGTATCATCCTCACATCATCAATGAAGATGTTACTGTTGAATCCTCTGAGATGGACTTTCCCTTGTTTATGCCGTACTGAGTGAGTGGCCAGGCTACACACAAAGTTCCGTACTGAAGACAGCTCAGGCTGCCCATAAAACAGACAAGGCTTTCCTGGACGTGATGACTGTATCCTGTTAAAGGTTTAGTCTGGGTCAACCTGGATGTCAGGACCCTAAAAAACACCATGTTAACGTAACAGCTAACAGCCCCTAATGGCCAACCAGGACTACGTCCTAAATGACAACCTATTTCCTATAAAGTTATTTTGACCAGGGCACACAGGGCTCTGGCCAAAAGTAGTGCACTATATAGGGATTAGGGTGCCATTTAGGACATTGCCCAGGACTCCTGTCACGAGAGAGGCTCACAAAGTGGGCCCCACATCCCCTCAGCTCCTATCTCTGCTTCACATGTGGGGAACCTGTGAGGTCTTTAAAACACAGTCTAAACAGAGAGGCTGACAGTAATGCTGTTTGGGATCTTTAAAAGAGGCCTGGTTCGTATGTCGTATGTCAAGCATCCCTTGCAAGGGCATGTGTTGTCTTGATGGTGTCTTCATCTTCTATGACAGACTTGAAATCAGTTATGACAGACTTAAAGCCAGTTATGACAGACTTAAAGCCAGTTATGACAGACTTAAAGCCAGTTATGACAGACTTAAAGCCAATAATGACAGACTTAAAGCCAGTTATGACAGACTTAAAGCCAGTTATGACAGACTTAAAGCCAGTTATGACAGACTTAAAACCAGTTATGAAAGACTTAAAACCAGTTATGACAGACTTAAAACCAGTTATGACAGACTTAAAACCAGTTATGACAGACTTAAAACCAGTTATGACAGACTTAAATCCAGTTATGACAGACTTATAACCAGTTATGACAGGCTTAAAACCAGTTATGACAGGCTTAAAACCAGTTATGACAGGCTTAAAACCAGTTATGACAGGCTTAAACCAGTTATGTAAGACTTAAAACCAGTTATGACAGACTTAAAACCAGTTATGACAGACTTCAAACCAGTTATGACAGACTTCAAACCAGTTATGACAGACTTAAAACCAGTTATGAAAGACTTAAAACCAGTTATGAAAGACTTAAAACCAGTTATGACAGACTTAAAACCAGTTATGTAAGGCTTAAAACCAGTTATGTAAGACTTCAAACCAGTTATGACAGACTTAAAACCAGTTATGTAAGACTTAAAATCTGTTATGTAAGACTTAAAACCAGTTATGACAGACTTAAAACCAGTTGTGTTTCTGCCTTTAAGTCCCCCATTAAAAGATTTCGCTACACTCTGTTAAATATGTGTATGTGACCAATAAAATTTGAGTTGATAGGTAAAGTTATTTTGCTGGAAAAAGTGATTGATTATTGATTTATTGATTGATTCATGGTTGATTATTATGCATTTATTACATATTAAAATGAAATCTTTGTTCATAGTTCATGTAATACGGTACATGTTTAAATGTCATATCATCTAGTGCATACATTGAGTGGCCATCTTCTAACATTGTTGATTAGCATAGTCCCCTTATAACTTCAGCCCTACTCGTAGAACTACAGGTTTGACACATGTTATAGCAACTCCTATTGTGCCCACTACTCCAGCTTTCCAATAATGTCCTACCCCCAAAGTCTCACCGTGACAACCATCTAAAGAGAATCAGCAAAACAACAAAGCCTCAACAACCTATCTCGTGCCACTGGCACCTTGCCTTTCCACTGGCCCTATCAGCTGTTGAGTGGATAAATACCCTGCGCTTCAGGAGACCACACCGGGGTCTATGGGGTTTGCATCTTGGGGTTGGTGTAAATCAAGGTGCGGTTGTTATCAGTAAATGGCTCTCATGAGAGGACAGTTCTGGGGTGTCTTTGTGGTCTGGAGCATCAGGGGTCACAGAGGACCTGGATGACTAGATGATTCTCCTACCGTGGGAAAACACTGAGGCCACCTAGCCTCCTCTAGCTTCCTATAAACACTGGGGGAATTCATACACATTCTTATTTACAATGACATTCAGAGGAGGCCAGCTCAGGGATTTGCTAGTTAGCTAAGGATGATCAGGTGATCACTTAGAGTGAGAGCAGTGGTAGGCTGAGGCTCTTTCATATTTTTTTCCTCAAGATCCTCTAAGTAAACACACTCAGTGGGTCATTCTCAAACCTTAAAGTCCCTTTATGCTGTGACCCCTGATCAATCTCTTAATGTACAAACAAATGATGTTTATAATTAGTGAGGAGTGAAGGATGGAAACGGAGTAGTAGACCCTAAAAGCCCAATGTTTTCTGTAGACCAAGATCCAGACCTCCATGATGGCACTCTGGTAATAATACAAATAAAAGTCACCCTGGGAACCTAACAATGTAAACTCCTTTAATCCACCTTAAAAGGTGATTGTTTACATGTCAGAATGGTTTCACTACCATTTCCACTCCTGGTAATAACGCATCCATCAGGGGCAGCAGGTACTAGCGATGCAGAGCAGGGGTATGTTTGGCATTCCTCTACCGGAATCGCAGACAGCCTGGATATGGATTGAAAGGGTTGTTTATGTTTCTCTGTCTTTAAGCTCCTGGGAACTCTTGTTCTACATACTTGATTTTCTTCTCCTTTTTCTCCCTCTCTCAAACCTGGGGGTTGTTTTCTAGTCATGGTGGTTACCTTGCCACAACATACTAGTGGGTACTCTTCATTGAATATAGTCCACTTGATTTAGTAATTAGTAATACTGTAATATTCACAGTAAATGTTTTCATTGGAGATTCAGATGGAAGTGTATTTATAAAGCATTGATACTACTAAAAATGCCAATCACACAATCTCAAATAATCAGTAGGCTATCTGTACACTAGTAGTCTAATCGGAAATAGGATTTCCATTATTCCAGTGAGATTTCTATTTCTAGTGGTATATCCATCTGTTGGTTACATTTTATAAGACACCACATGTCAAGCGTAGCATGCTCTGACTGTTGAACCCATGATTTCCAAGACCAGACCACACTCAGACCACATCACCATTCATATCCCTTCATATCCGTGTCATCTCCAACTCATATGAACTCTACTAACCAGGGTCAGCCAGAATCATGGGGCTACGGAGACAGTCTCTGACACACTGCAGCACTTTGTCCCTAAGCGGTCAGGGGTGATTTCCCCTTCAAGTTTTCTGATAAAAATGTATTAAGTTGCTAATGACCTACTTCCGACTCCGTCTATCCGCCTATTAGACATTATGAGGACTATTTTGACCCCAGCACACATTGTGGTTGTGTGGTACAGACTGAGACATAAAATGTATCAGAACAATGTAGTTGTTGTAAATCAATCATACTTCAACTGGTGACTGTCTGGGAGAATTAAGAAAAAGGAACAATCTGTTGCTGCATAAATCTGATCGATTTATTGAAGGGAGGCTCTGAATCATGCCAAAATGTAAGCCTGTTTGCTTGTCCCATCAATACATCTATCAGATTTATGCAGCAACAGAGTTCTCCTTTTTCTTAATTCTCCCAGACAGTCACCAGTTGAAGTATCCTGGGGTAAGGAATATTTTTAGGGATTTTAAAGTCCCTCAGTCGAGCACCTGATTTCCCATTTTTCATTTAAGCTGGGCGTAAGTGCGTTTGGGTATACCTTCTTTCCAATGTAGTAGCTCTATTTCTATGGCTGTGTCACAGAATCATGAGTTGCTAATAGGTTTGCCTTAAGGAAAACACCATTTAGATCTTATAGAGAGAAGGCTCGTGAGAGAATCCATAGAAAAAAGGCCCATTAAACAGCAGGGAGAATCCAAAGAAGACAAAAAGGAGGCCCTTAAGAAAACGCTGCCTCGGGAAGACCTGTTGGTCGCAACATGTTACAGTTTGTGTCCTGCTCTAACCTTTAACCTATAACCTTGTTTCTCTCTCAATTACTTGTCCTCTTTATAATCTATTAAACAAGTATCTTCAAAGAGACCAATGTGTTTGCTAAGTCCTTCCTTTCACCATTTAGATTTCTGTTAAAAAGTGTAGAAGGTGTTACCAACGCCAGTTTCCCATTTTGTAACCACTGACCTTGGGGTGTGCATATCACATGTATTAATGCTCCTAACTGATGTTTTTGTCTGAAACATCTATTCTGCCTAGATTGTACTCATTCAGCCAGATACATAGATCTCAATTCTTTACTCAAATAGACCCTGGCCTCAGTCTATCCCAGGCTTTTGACCGTTTATAAAGCTTTTCTTTGGTTGTTTCAATCTGCACATACATTTAGATGCCTGCATTTAGTGAAAGAGTAATTATGAGGCATTGTGTCTGCCAACTATGGTGTACTGATTGGCTGTCCACTTGGATTAGGCTAACTTGATTGTCTGGACATTTTAGTGTTGAGTCCTAAATGGCACCCTATTCCATATATAGTGCACTACTTTTAACCAGGGCCCATAGGGCTCTGCTCAAAAGTAGTGCACTATGTAGGGAACAGGGTGCCATTTGTGAAGCAGCCTAGGTCTGCATTCTTTAAGATGAGCTCGAACTATGCTAGCTGAGTCTCTGGGTTTGTTGTGTAGTTTCGTCATGGCTTTTGTCTCAATACAGCATCGGTTTTAACTGAGGAAAGATGAAAGAGAGGGCAGAATGTTTGCAGAACGTTGTCCCAGGAAACCTCTAAAAGGTGTGTTGGTCTGAGGTGGTGAGAAAGCTTTCCTAGATCTGGTGGATAGGAAATAGTATTTTGTTATGTATTTCCAGCTATTTCCAGCATTCTGAGAACCATATATTTCTTAGAGCTTGGTGACAGCGTGGTTGTCCTATGGTTATTTTGTATACAACCTTCCCACAACGTTCTGGAAATGGTGCAGGATAGATGCTTGGCTTTGGAACATTCTCAGCACATTTAAGGAACTTGACCATATCACATAATGTTTTTTGTATTTCATTACTTTAACAGAACGTTTCCTAAAAGTTCAAACATGGTTACATTTAATTTTGGTAGTGTTCTAGGAATGTTCTCCAACTGGTTTGACATTGGGAATGTTCTCAATTAGTTCAGAGAACATTAAGAAACAATGTTCTTCTGTGGGAATTCCAGTTCTTCAGCATTACGTTTCCTAAAGTTTTCCCTATGGTTCTATTTAAAGTCATGTTCTCAAATTGTTGCGAGAACGTTAAGAAAACATTCCAGAAAAAAAACAAGAAAACTTTAGTAATGTTCAGAGAATGTTAGTAGTGTTCTAAGAATGTTATTTAAAAACATATATTCTGTTCTCAGCATCACCAAACTCTATCTATCCTCTATCTTGTACAGTGTGTTCAGGTGTGTTGGCCGTGCCCACTAATCGGCCACACTGATTAGTGGGCACTAATGAGTGCTTGTTTCCATTGAAATGGGGTCTGTTGAATAGATTCAAATGAACAACTTTGTAGGCGTAAAAAAAACATGGCATGATAGGGAACAGAAGATTATGTTGTATCGAAATAAATACATGTTTTGAATGATTAATGCCTCATGAAATGTATTTCCACGTGTCCTATCTGTGCTTGGAGTTCTAAACAGTAAACCCAAAATAAGCTAGATATGTTTATAAAAGTCTTATATGAAACATTCAGTGAAAGTTTTAAGTAAGTTATTTCAAAAACCTTCAAATAACCATCTTTTCCGTTCTCATGCGTAAATAAAACTCTCCCTGTCTGTCTGTCTGTCTGTCTGTCTGTCTGTCTGTCTGTCTGTCTGTCTGTCTGTCTGTCTGTCTGTCTGTCTGTCTGTCTGTCTGTCTGTCTGTCTGTCTGTCTGTCTGTCTGTCTGTCTGTCTGTCTGTCTGTCTGTCTGTCTGTCTGTCTGTCTGTCTGTCTGTCTGTCTGCCTGTCTGCCTATATGTTTGATTGCCTGTCTGTCTCCCCGTCTGTCTGTCTGCCTATATGTTTGATTGCCTGTCTGTCTCCCCGTCTGTCTGTCTGCCTGTCTGTCTGTCTGCCTGTCTGTCTGCCTGTCTGTCTGCCTGTCTGTCTGTCTGTCTGCCCGTCCGTCCGTCCGTCCGTCCGTCTGTCTGTCTGTCTGTCTGTCTGTCTGTCTGTCTGTCTGTCTGCCTGCCCATCTGCCTCCCCATCTGCCTGTCTGCCCTACCCTGTCACACATGGCACCAGCCTCTTAAAATGTGTGACCCCATGCACTATGGCCCCAGGCCAGGCTTTATAGAAAAATGGTACAATTAAAAGTACAGTACAATTATTTCAAAAAACGATGACAAAAGTAAGCAGAGTATACAGCCTTTTATGAGTGAATACTGCATTCATAGGAGCTAGGAAAACAAGCATTTGGCTGCTATAACATCTGCTAAACTTTATACGCGACCAGAAGAGAGGGGCAAGTTTGCAATGGTGACAGGCAGGTTGTTGCTTTTGTTCCCGGTGCTTGTTAACGAGGCAGACAGGCTCGGCTGGCGAGGCGGGTGCGGGGGCATTTACGGAGGAATATGCCAGGAATTGGGATGGCACTAATAGAGCAAACCCTGTTTGTTGGCGTGTAGCGTGTCTCTCTCTGTCCGGCTGATCTGAACATGCCCTGGCGTGTGTATAAACCACAGAGCCCAGGGAGAATGAGTGCTGGCTGGGGACAGAGAGAGGGTAGAGGGGGTGGAGAGGGTGGTGGAGGGAGGGAGCAGACAACGGTAGCCTTGCGTCTGACGCGTGGCAGGCCATTATGGGGCCCAGTTGGACCATGGCTAAAATGCTGGAGGTGGTTGCGGATTCAGTGATCTAGCAGGTGCTCCTTTTGTCTTTCCATTGAGCCAATGCCCTCAGACAATAGACCTGTCTGAAGAACCTCTGTCGCTCGGTCGGCTCGCCACTCCATGCTCCGTGCATCATGCATGACATGTATCCGACGCAGCCGCTTGACAGTAACTGCAGAGTGGCAACCCCTGACTCCTTTGGCCTGGATGTCTGGACTGGAACCACTGTTACACTCCTCTTTGGACTGGTTGGCCAGTAAACACAGTCTGGTTGACCAGTAAACTTGGATCTACAGTATTTGCTTCCTAACAAGGTAGAACAGTTGAACTCTTATGAATACACCCTCCTGTCTGTCTCTAACTGTTTGAACAACACAGCCTGTTCACACAATCAAGTGGCCTACCTGGATAACAAGATGTTTATTTCTCAGAATGAGAACGACTTGCCAATTCCTTATACAAATGCATCTTTTTATGCTCATTGCACATTTATAAAACACAGACTAGACTGCTAGCACATAACAGTCTGTGGCTAAAATGCTGCTAGCGGTACGTGATACTGCACATTCATTTACCACAACCGTGTTCATTGATACTCCCGAGTAGGGTCTGCTCTGTTCTATATTTTGGAAGTTGAAAACAGGAGGCTGCTGAGGGGAGAACGGCTCATAATAATGGCCAGAACGGAGCAAATGGAATTGCATCAAACCATCTGGAAACCATGCGTTTGATGTATTTGATTCCATTCCACTAATTCCTCTCTCATTACCACGAGCCGTTCTCCCCAATTAAGGTGCCACCAACCTGCTGTGGAGTTGAGACATAGAAAGAGGTTAAGTTCACCTCTATTACAGTAAAATAATGTCTCAATGTGTATAGAACCAAACCTCAAATTGTTGTCAGTGAGGAAGAAGTAATCTTTCTCTCTTTGTTGTCGAGTGGCAGGGGGAGGGGCTTGGTGTCTCTGTGCGAGTGGGAAGGTGCACGGTGCACAGAAAAAACACCAAAAGAAAGATGCCCAGGGTCCCTGCTCATCTGCGTGAACGTGCCTTAAGCATGCTGCAAGGAGGCATGAGGACTGCAGATGTGGCCAGGGCAATAAATTGCAACGTCCGAACTGTGAGACGCCTAAGACAGCACTACAGGGACACAGGACGGACAGCTGATCGTCCTCACAGTGGCAGACCACGTGTAACAATACTTGCACAGGATCGGTACATCCGAACATCACACCTGCGGGACAGGTACAGGACGGCAACAACAACTGCCCGAGTTACACCAGGAACGCACAATCCCTCCATCAGTGCTCAGACTGTCCGCAATAGGCTGAGAGAGGCTGGACTGAGGGCTTGTAGGCCTGTTGTAAGGCAGGTCCTCACCAGACATCACCGGCAACAACGTCACCTATGGGCACAAACCCACCGTCGCTGGACCAGACAGGACTGGCAAAAAGTGCTCTTCACTGACGAGTCATAGTTTTGTCTCACCAGGGGTGATGGTCGGATTTACGTTTATCGTCGAAGGAATGAGCGTTACACCGAGGCCTGTACTCTGGAGCGGGATCGATTTGGAGGTGGAGGGTCCGTCATGGTCTGGGGCGGTGTGTCACAGCATCATCGTACTGAGCTTGTTGTCATTGCAGGCAATCTCAACGCTGTGCGTTACAGGGAAGACATCCTCCTCCCTCATGTGATACCCTTCCTGCAGGCTCATCCTGACATGACCCTCCAGCATGACAATGCCACCAGCCATACTGCTTGTTCTGTGCGTGTTTTCCTGCAAGACAGGAATGTCAGTGTTCTGGCATGGGCAGTGAAGAGCCCAGATCTCAATCCCATTGAGCACGTCTGGGATCTGTTGGATCGGAGGGTGAGGGCTAGGCCCATTCCCCCCAGAAATGTCTGGGTACTTGCAGGTGCCTTGGTGGAAGATTGGGGTAACATCTCATAGCAAGAACTGGAAAATCTGGTGCAGTCCATGAGGAGGAGATGCACTGCAGTAGTTAATGCAGCTGGTGGCCACACCAGATACTGACTGTTTCTTTAAATTTTGACCCACCCTTTGTTCAGGGACACATTATTCCATTTCTGTTAGTCACATGTCTGTGGAACTTGTTCAGTTTATGTCTCAGTTGTTGAATCTTGTTATTTTCATACAAATATTTACACATGTTAAGTTTGCTGACAATAAACGAAGTTGACAGTGAGAGGACGTTTCTTTTGTTGCTGAGGTTATATCTCCCATCCCTAGGCCTGCAACCGAAAGGTCGCTGGTTCAAATCCCCAAGCCGACTAGGTGAAAAATCTGTCTGTGCCCTTGAGCTATGCACCCAACCCTTATTGGTCCTGTAAGTGTGTCTGCTAATTGACTAAAATGTAAAAATAGGATGAGCCATGTGGGGATTGTTGTCAATGAGGCGTACGGTGATTGTTGCTATGTGGAGGCAATACTAAGATTTTGAATCTCAAGTGTCACAATTGCGTTTTAATATCTCAAGGTGGGCTTAATCCAATCATGTTTTGCTCATAGTCTTACACTAAGCTGAACAAAATGCGATGTTGCTCATTTGATACTGCATGTACTCTGTAAGGAACAAGAACTAAAAGAGAGCCTTCTGCCAAATAGCCGACAGTACAACCACTGCCCCCTCAATCTTTTTTACTAATAATGTTTATTACCAAACATAAGCAAGTGCAAGTTATCTGTCATCGGACCGGCTCTGAATGATTTTACTGTCTGGTGTGAGTCATCCCATCTAAAATCCACTCCACCCTGAATTCCAGCTCCTTCCCTCTGGCCGCAGAGGGGACCTGCCACAACCCAAATCCACCCTCATGTGGACTACAGTCACATGAGAGTGGTACAGTCAAGTGCTAGTAAACAAGCAAATAGACAAATGGACCGTCCAAGCCACACCCACCCTCATGCTGAGAGCTTTTCCCCTGCTAGAGCTAGTACCCTGTACAGACTAGATAGATATGAACAAATGGGTTTTGACAACTTGAATTCATTTACGTAATTTAAATGAAGTAATTAGAGGTAAGTTCCTTGCTCAAGGGCACAACGACAGATTTTTCTCCTAGTCAGCTCAGAGATTCAAACCAGCAACCTTTCGGTTACAGGCCCAACTGTCTTAGCCACCAGGCAACCTGCCTGATGAGTTGTACAACATCAGGTAGGAAGCGGAGCTTGTTACAGCACAGCTATAGCAACAGATGGGAGATAGGAAGAAGGTGCTAGACCACCAAAGCTCCGCTCAGTGATTCCGTCCGCTTAGAAAGCTGTGCAGGGACAGTATGGTGGGACTGTGAGTATCTGTGTGTGTCTTGGGAGTGGATGGGCTGGGGGTGGGTGGGGACACACCAGAGTTTTAGGGGAAGTTAGTTATTACCAAATCACTCAGCAGATAATTTTTAAAAGTCTTGACTCAAACAGATGCTGCACGTGAAACTGTCATGTCAGTCACACCATTGTTATTAAAGCAAAGACGGTGTTTTATGGGTAATGTAGTTAAGAGTGAAATCCATCATTCTTCTGTCAGTAGAACTGCAGTATCTCTCAGACTTGATTGTTTCTCCGACAATTAAGTCATGTGATGAGGATGTTCAATATATAATTAGTGTCTAGATTTGTGCAGTCTTGTATTGACTGTTTAAAAATCTATAAACAGAAGTTAAAAACTTGAAACGTGTTACTACTGTAACAATAAACAGTGAAATTACACAGTAGGGATTGATTTGAAACACATACCTGAGTAGAACTCAATCAATGACATGGTATTTCATGATTAAGATCAGTTATTTGATTCAATGTTAACCAGACTCACAAACTAACTGTGCTTATTATATATGCTGCCTTTTTTTATGATGAAGTAATGTCTCAAAGACAATTGAATTATAGAAAAATACCCTGATGTAAGTCATAAATGTTTTACATTTAGTGTAGCTGAGTTTATAAGTCACTTACACCTTCTAAAAATGTTTTCCCCCAATGTACCACAGAAATAATTTATTTAGGGAAGTATGTATGAAATTAACATAATCTTCTGAATAAGGCACCTTCTACCCTGTATAGAAGCTGGTTTCACTTAATTTGAGTTTGTGTAAGTTTGACTTCTCTGCACCCCAATGCTGGTTGGGTTTGGAGAAGGCACAGCAGGGGGCAATGGAGGGGGCATGGTACCCGCTCTCTCATATGCGTTTGTGAACGTAGCGCATTGTCCTGACATGAACGCAGTTCTAATTATGTTGACAGCCTTTATGTGGAGAGTGGGCCCTGCCACCAACACATCGTCATTGTTCACTAATATCTGTCTGTTTGCTATTGTTTGAAGCATCTAGGTTATGTGGAGTCCAATCGTTGGCTGCATATGCACAAAGAGAGAGGAGCTTGGTTTGGTCGGTTCAACCATAGGGCCATTGACATGTAACACACAACAGGAGGGAGGCTTGGTGGCATGGACGGACAAATGATAAAAAATCGTAATGTACCTTATCATGCATGTCCTCTGTTTGGTCAGCCATGTTCTTTTTGCAACTAGAGTAGTATAAGCATATGAAGTGTGTTGCACTCCTATGTTATAGTACAGAAAGATAGTTCTCTCAGTTTGAACATATAACCAATACTGTATATTTCTCACATTGTATAAAGTGATTTTGAGAAAGTAATATAGCGCTGAAAAATTAAAATCTATGTCATATATACAGTACCAGTCAAAAGTTTGGAAAAACCTACTTATTCAAGCATTTTTTCTTTATTTTTTACTATTTTCTACATTTTAGAATAAGACTTCAAGACTTCAAAACTATGAAATAACACATATGTAATCATGTAGTAACCAAAAAAGTGTTGTGACAGCTTTGCACACTCTTGGCATTCTCTCAACCAGCTACATGAGGATGGTTTTTCCAACAGTCTTGAAGGAGTTTCCACATATGCTGAGCACTTGTTGGCTGCTTTTCCTTCACTCTGCGGTCCAACTCAACCCAAACCATCTCATTTGGGTTGAGGTCGGGTGATTGTGGAGGTCAGGTCATCTGATGCAGCACTCCATCACTCTCCTTCTTGGTCAACTAGCCCTTACACAGCCTGGAGGTTTGTTTTGTGTCATTGTCCTGTTGGAAAACCAATGATAGTCCCACTAAGCACAAACCAGATGGGATAGCGTATTGCTGCAGAATGCTGTGGTAGCAATGCTGGTTAAGTGTGCCTTGAATTCGAAATAAATCACCACACATGCAGAGATCATCCGTTCACCTATTCTGCGTCTCACAAAGACATAGCGGTTGGAACCAAAAATCTCAAATTTGGACTCATCAGACCAAAGGACAGATTTTCACCAGTCTAATGTCCATTGCTTGTGTTTCTTGGCCCAAGCAAGTCTCTTCTCAATGTTGGTGTCCTTTAGTAGTGGTTTCTTTGCAGCAATTTGACCATGAAGGCCTGATTCACGCAGTCTCTTCTGAACAGTTGATGTTGATGTGTCTGTTAATTGAACTCTGTCAAACATTTATTTGGGCTGCAATCTGAGGTGCAGTTAACTCTAATGTACTTATCCTCTGCAGCAGAGGTAACTCTGGGTCTTCTTTTACTGTGGCGGTCCTCATGAGAGCCAGTTTCATCATAGCGCTTGATGTTTTTTTGCGACTGCACTTGAAGAAACGTTCAAATTTCTTGTAATTTTCCCCATTGACTGACCTTCATGTCTTAAAGTAATGATGGACTGTCGTTTCTCTTTGCTTATTTGAGCTGTTTTTTTCTTGCCATAATATATACTTGGTCTTTTACCAAATAGGGCTATCTTCTGTATACCACCCCTACCTTGTCACAACACAACTGATTGGCTCAAATGCATTAAGAAGAAAATAAATTCCACAAATGAACTAACTGTTAACAAGCCACACCTTTTCATTTAAATGCATTTTGTATTCATTTTTATTGACCCTTTATTTAACTAGTTAAGTCAGTTAAGAACATATTCTTACTTACAATGACGGCCTATGCAGTGCCTTAGACCGCAGGCGCCACTCGGGAGCCCCGGTGACTACTGTACCTCATGAAGCTGGTTGAGAGAATGCCAAGAGTGTGCAAAGCTGTCATCAAGGAAAAGGGTGGCTACTTTGAAGAATCTCAAATATAAAATATATTTTGATATTTTTAGTTTTGATGTCTTCACTATTATTGTACAATGTAGAAAATAGTCAAAATAAAGAAAAACCCTTGAATAAGTAGGTGTGTCAACTTTTGACTGGTACTGTAGAGGTGACGAGATCTGACAGTAGAGTTCTAAAGTTTCCAGAAGTGACGAGATCGGACAATAGAGTTCTAAAGTTTCCAGAGGTGACGAGATCGGACAGTAGAGTTCTAAAGTTTCCAGAGGTGACGAGATCGGACTGTAGAGTTCTAAAGTTTCCAGAGGCGACGAGATCGGACAGTAGAGTTCTAAAGTTTCCAGAGGTGACGAGATCGGACTGTATAGTTCTAAAGTTTCCAGAGGTGACGAGATCGGACTGTAGAGTTCTAAAGTTTCCAGAGGTGACGAGATCGGACAGTAGAGTTCTAAAGTTTCCAGAGGTGACGAGATCGGACAGTAGAGTTCTAAAGTTTCCAGAGGTGACGAGATCGGACTGTAGAGTTCTAAAGTTTCCAGAGGTGACGAGATCGGACTGTAGAGTTCTAAGGTTTCCAGAGGTGACAAGATCGGACTGTAGAGTCCTAAAGTTTCCAGAGGCGACGAGATCGGACAGTAGAGTTCTAAAGTTTCCAGAGGTGACGAGATCGAACTGTAGAGTTCTAAAGTTTCCAGAGGTGACGAGATCGGACAGTAGAGTTCTAAAGTTTCCAGAGGTGACGAGATCGGACTGTAGAGTTCTAAAGTTTCCAGAGGTGACGAGATCGGACTGTAGAGTTCTAAAGTTTCCAGAGGCGACGAGATCGGACAGTAGAGTTCTAAAGTTTCCAGAGGTGACGAGATCGGACTGTATAGTTCTAAAGTTTCCAGAGGTGACGAGATCGGACTGTAGAGTTCTAAAGTTTCCAAAGGTGACGAGATTGGACAGTAGAGTTCTAAAGTTTCCAGAGGTGACGAGATCGGACAGTAGAGTTCTAAAGTTTCCAGAGGTGACGAGATCGGACTGTAGAGTTCTAAAGTTTCCAGAGGTGACGAGATCGGACTGTAGAGTTCTAAAGTTTCCAGAGGTGACGAGATCGGACTGTAGAGTTCTAAAGTTTCCAGAGGCGACGAGATCGGACAGTAGAGTTCTAAAGTTTCCAGAGGTGACGAGATCGAACTGTAGAGTTCTAAAGTTTCCAGAGGTGACGAGATCGGACAGTAGAGTTCTAAAGTTTCCAGAGGTGACGAGATCGGACTGTAGAGTTCTAAAGTTTCCAGAGGTGACGAGATCGGACAGTAGAATTCTAAAGTTTCCAGAGGTGACGAGATCGGACAGTAGATCTTCTAAAGTTTCCAGAGGTGACGAGATCGGACTGTAGATCTTCTAAAGTTTCCAGAGGTGACGAGATCGGACTGTAGAGTTCTAAAATTTGACTTTTCAGGAAGTACATTAGTTAACTAGAACAGTGCAGAGGAAACCCTACCCCTCATAGACACACAGCAGAATGAGAAGGACAATACCCTCCTTCCCCTCTTTCCTCGTTCTGGCTCCAGGAGAGAGAGACATGCTGTTAAAAATACACTGTTATTTTAAATCAAGGACACACAACACACAATTAGGTATTTCATACTGGACATAACAATGTCTTCCTTCTCTCAAGATTATTTTGTTAAGTCCCCTTTGTTTTCATGTCTTCATCATTGACTTCTATTTTAGGATAATATGATGATTTCACTTGCCCGAGGTCATTCATTATCCACCTACAAAACATTCTCAGTCCACTCCTTATAAGTGTATGTGGAATAAGTACTAACTAAGTGCACGGTAATGTGGTTCACTAGCCTGGTCCCATTCTGTATAGCAGAATGTATAGCCAACTCTTCTATTGTTGTCATGACATATGATGCAAGCTGCAGTGCATTAAACCTCTATCTTACTTTACATTAGTCTTTCCCAACCCTGGTCCTCCAGTACCCCCATTAAACCTCTATCTTACTTTACATTGGTCTTTCCCAACCCTGGTCCTCCAGTACCCCCAACAGTACACATGTTTATTGGGACCCTGGTCCTCCAGTACCCCCAACAGTACACATGTTTGTTGGGACCCTGGACAAGTGTAACAGTATAACTTTAGACCGTCCTCCCGCTCCGACCTCGGGACCCTCTGCACACATCAACTTTACATTAGTCTTTCCCAACCCTGGTCCTCCAGTACCCCCAACAGTACACATGTTTATTGGGACCCTGGACAAGCACCCCTGATTCAACTGATCCTCAAGCCCTCAATGAGTTGAATGAGGTGTGCTTGTCCAGGGTCACAATACAAATGTGTACTGTTGGGGGTATTGGAGGACCAGGACCAGACTTGCTCTACATGACTTCCAAATGTTTTCACTGTCAGTTTTTGTACATTGATGTGCATACGGTCTGTTAAATAGGTCTCAAGTAGTGTATCAGTGAAAAACACTTGCTTTAAAGGCTCAGTGCAGTCAAAAATGTGATTTCCTGTGATTTATATATATTTCCACACTATTATGATAATGCACTTTTAGTGTACAGACTGACCTGTTTCGGTGGGATAGAATTTTGGCCTGCCTGGTGACATTACCAGTCAGTAAATGTGTTAATAAACCAATAAGAAAGAGTTCCAAATCTCTCTGCCAATAAAGATAGTTTTCAGTTTTCTCCTCCCAACTCAGACCACTCCCAGATAGTCCTAACAAAATTCTTGCTTGAGAAATTGATATTTTCTAAGCTATTTCTGTTTCTTTTTGACTGTTTGAATTGAAAACAATCACAGTCAGGTGCTTAGTTGTTACCCAGAAATAATTTGATATTGAGATAAAAATGGCTGCATTGGACCTTTTTAATGGAAAAATACTTTGTTAAAAATGTCAGAGGCGGCTTGGAGTTCCATTGTTTAAATTCAGAAGAAATGCTAACGTCATAATTATAAATATAAATAATACATATTTGTCATCATGTACAGCCACATAGACCATTTTTTGGAAGATTTTTTTTTACAAAAGAGTGAAACAGCGTACGCGTGAGTGTGTGTGCCTGCGTGCGTGCGTGCGTGCGTGAGTTCATCCTGTCACTTATTGCCTTCAAAGCCCATTTTTACACAATTGACCTGCCTTGAGTTAGTTAGTATACGGTGAATGGAAAATCATGTTGCACAACATCCAGAGCACTAAACCTAGAAGTAGATAACTTAAATGCTTATAAGGGTTTATAAATACCTTATATTTTCTACAACACATCAACTCCTCAGTCAACCAGATAGCTAGACAATTACACCTGTTACAAATACTTCACTTTAGTTTAGTTTAATCATTTTAAGGCTCATCGTCCAATAGTAAGGACTATTCCTACCCTCTATCTGCTATCTGTCTCTATGTCAGCTGTTAAGATTAGTTTATCACTGAACAGGCCTTTCAAGGTAGCGACTACAGAGGTCAACACTATGTTAGCCGCTGCGGAGCAACAAGATACGTTTATTGACACAATGTTGGCGAGAGCACAAAGGAAATAGCATGCCAAATATGTCTTGTGCTGCGTTGTCATTTTTGTGTATCTGACTACTTAGGAAAGACATTAAACTGATCTGTAGAAGACACAATGTATTGTAAGACCAAATATACACTGTCAGTTGTCCAACTGAATGCATTCAACCAAAATGTGTGTTCCGCATTTAACGCAACCCCTCTGAATCTGAGAGGTGCAGCGGGCTTTCTGAATCCACGTCCACGTCATGGGCTCCCGGGGGTTACTCTCTGCTATACACCCATTAGTCAATGATCTAAAGTGAAACCCGTCGTCCTCGTTTGCACTTTATCTCACTAGTAAAACGTTTCCGCCAGATGGTTGTTGTGTGCATAACAGGACAGGTGGTATGATTTGGTAAAGGGGTGCAGGCAGGTGATTACCTCTATTTTGAGAAACAAGCCTAGTCCAGGCTACTTAGTCATTGGTGATTGGTCATTGGTGTGTGTGTGTGTGTGTGTGTGTGTGTGTGTGTGTGTGTGTGTGTGTGTAGGCAAGTGATTTAAAAACATTTGAGTCATTTAGCAGAAGCTCTTATCAAGAGGACAACCAGATATCTGAGTCATAGTAAGTACCATTTTCCTTAATAAAGTAGGCATTAGGTGACGTCCTCTATCTTAAGATCCTTTATAATGCTTCATGGTGTTATTTGGTATGTCAACCCACCTTCCACAGGTGGTTATTGCTTGTCTATATCTCTGTGTGAAGGGAGGATTAAATGGTGCTGTTATCAGCTAATAAACCTAGGCCTGGCTTAGGACAGCTTAGCAGAGCAGAGACACATCCAACATGAACCATTAGTCCAAATGTAGCCGATGTCAACTTCGTTCTAGCTACGTAACTGAAGTTACATAATATTCATTATTTCACTGGAACAAAATTCAAACAAGGCTTCACAAAAGATCAATGCACAACACCTTCATCAAACACTTCAGTCACTAATTCATCCATTTTATATGATTTATGATGGTAAACTATTCGGCTCAACCTCGTGAAAGTCTTTCAGGTTTTTGTCTTGGTCTCATCATTAGAGTGATAAATACCGGGGCTGTCTGATTGAGATGCTAATTTAGGCTCCATGCTCTGTGAGGAAGCTAGGGTTCAGGCTTTGGTGTCTGGCTACCCGACCTGGGTTCAAATACTATTTTAAATCTTTCTAATACTTTCAGCATTTGCTGTAGCCTGCCTGGATTGTTAGATTGGCAGGGTGTGTAGTTTGGAGACTATTCTATTTGTTCCATTTGGTCAAGCAAGCTCAATCAAGCACAGACAAAGTATATTTTTTAAAGTAGTATTAGTATTAGTATTTGAACCCATGTCTGATAGCTATATCAGCCAGAACAGAAAGGGAATCGGGAGAGTCCCTGTGACCTTACATATAGGAAATACTTTTGTAGTATAGCCCAAATAGCCACAGGTGGTTTCTGTTAGACTGAGGAGGTAAAGAGAGACAAGGAAGGGGAATTGTGGGCCTAGTTAACCCCTAGCTGCCAAACCGGGTGGGCTGCTGGTTGACACAGAGCAGTAGACCCTCATAGACCCCCCTCTCTATCCCTTCCATGCAGGGGAGCTGGGTAACAAGCGCCCAGGACATCAAGAGGACCTAGGACACAGTTCATAGGTCAATACACAGTTCAAAGGTCAACGCTGTAAAGGCTGATCTTAGATGACAACCCCCTAGGAATATTCTCACGGAATGCTCTGGGAAGGGTCGGAAGGGTCGGGAGGGTCCTGGAAAATCAGCGGAGAGTTAATGTTGGCCTTCCAGGTGAAAGGTCAAATATGGGGAGGTCAGGAAGAAGTTGTGCAGAGAGCCGGTTACCCGGGAAGAAGGGGCGTATAGAACCGGTTGGAGACCCATTAATTTTTTTAATCAACTGGATATCTGAACTGGTAGAAAGAGAGGCTGGTAGGAAGATGAATGAAAGATCCAGAAGCTGAAAGACTCTTCCAATGGGGAGCGGCTGCAATCATTCATTCATTCATTTATTTTAGTGTTTGATTTTGTGCATAACTCGGTCAGTATATCATGATCAAGAAGTGCAATGTTACTTAAAACTGATTAATGACAGTCACAACTTATACTATATATAGTCAATGATGTGTTTGAGAATGTTTCCCATGCAGAGTGTGGACTTTATGAATGGGCTAGCTCAACTGCCCTCCTCCGTACAACACGGGTCTCACCCGTTCATTCACAAATATTGACTAAACATCACATGACGGCAGTAGTGCAGGGGTGACCATCCTAGTCAAATAAAGATCAAACAAAGGTATGTACAGATGTAGGATCTTAATTTGAACTGAACTCTCCTGCAAAGCAGGAACTGTAAAGATTGTAGTGTATTTGAGGTTTAAAAAGGCTTCTGAATTTCTACTTTGAAATGTCAGACTTGATTTGCCCTAATGAAAAATGTATCAACCTCTACAAAAATGTATATTAATTATAATCCACATAATAATTCACATTCCCTGTTGCTGCAGGATTATTTTCATCCTGTAGCAAAGTGGCTCAAATTAAGATCCTACATCTGTAGCAAAAAAATGAAAGACTCATTCAGTTCAGGGAGACTAAACTAATATTCTACTGGGGCAGTTGTTCTGTTGTGTCGAGTGTGAGGAATGTGTCATGTTGTTTCCTAACCCCGCAGTACAAACAACAGGAGGCACACCTTGCTTCAGTACAGGACAGGCAGGACTGGTGGTGTTTGTTAAGGTCTATCATTACTGCATTTGATGATTCATTGATGTGAAACAATAAGGGTATAGTTCATTCATTCAGTCTCTGAAATAATGCAGGATAGATGAAGATAGGCATTAGCCTATACTCTGAAGACATATTTATTTTTATGTCCAGAACCACATTTTCGCCAGCCCACCTCCCTTCTCCTTTAAAAACAAGGACTCCTTAGCTCTGGTGCTACAGTGACCATGTTGGCCAGCCCACCTCCCTTCTCCTTTAAAAACAAGGACTCCTTAGCTCTGGTCCTACAGTGACCATGTTGGCCAGCCCACCTCCCTTCTCCTTTTAAAACAAGGACTCCTTAGCTCTGGTGCTACAGTGACCATGTTGGCCAGCCCACCTCCCTTCTCCTTTAAAAACAAGGACTCCTTAGCTCTGGTCCTACAGTGACCATGTTGGCCAGCCCATCTCCCTTCTCCTTTTAAAACAAGGACTCCTTAGCTCTGGTGCTACAGTGACCATGTTGGCCAGCCCACCTCCCTTCTCCTTTAAAAACAAGGACTCCTTAGCTCTGGTGCTACAGTGACCATGTTGGCCAGCCCACCTCCCTTCTCCTTTAAAAACAAGGACTCCTTAGCTCTGGTCCTACAGTGACCATGTTGGCCAGCCCACCTCCCTTCTCCTTTAAAAACAAGGACTCCTTAGCTCTGGTGCTACAGTGACCATGTTGGCCAGCCCACCTCCCTTCTCCTTTTAAAACAAGGACTCCTTAGCTCTGGTCCTACAGTGACCATGTTGGCCAGCCCACCTCCCTTCTCCTTTAAAAACAAGGACTCCTTAGCTCTGGTCCTACAGTGACCATGTTGGCCAGCCCACCTCCCTTCTCCTTTTAAAACAAGGACTCCTTAGCTCTGGTCCTACAGTGACCATGTTGGCCAGCCCACCTCCCTTCTCCTTTAAAAACAAGGACTCCTTAGCTCTGGTCCTACATTGACCATGTTGGCCAGCCCACCTCCCTTCTCCTTTAAAAACAAGGACTCCTTAGCTCTGGTCCTACAGTGACCATGTTGGCCAGCCCACCTCCCTTCTCCTTTAAAAACAAGGACTCCTTAGCTCTGGTCCTACAGTGACCATGTTGGCCAGCCCACCTCCCTTCTCCTTTAAAAACAAGGACTCCTTAGCTCTGGTCCTACAGTGACCATGTTGGCCAGCCCACCTCCCTTCTCCTTTAAAAACAAGGACTCCTTAGCTCTGGTGCTACAGTGACCATGTTGGCCAGCCCACCTCCCTTCTCCTTTAAAAACAAGGACTCCTTAGCTCTGGTGCTACAGTGACCATGTTGGCCAGCCCACCTCCCTTCTCCTTTAAAAACAAGGACTCCTTAGCTCTGGTCCTACATTGACCATGTTGGCCAGCCCACCTCCCTTCTCCTTTAAAAACAAGGACTCCTTAGCTCTGGTGCTACAGTGACCATGTTGGCCAGCCCACCTCCCTTCTCCTTTAAAAACAAGGACTCCTTAGCTCTGGTCCTACAGTGACCATGTTGGCCAGCCCACCTCCCTTATCTTTTAAAAACAAGGACTCCTTAGCTCTGGTCCTACAGTGACCATGTTGGCCAGCCCACCTCCCTTCTCCTTTAAAAACAAGGACTCCTTAGCTCTGGTCCTACAGTGACCATGTTGGCCAGCCCACCTCCCTTCTCCTTTAAAAACAAGGACTCCTTAGCTCTGGTGCTACAGTGACCATGTTGGCCAGCCCACCTCCCTTCTCCTTTAAAAACAAGGACTCCTTAGCTCTGGTCCTACATTGACCATGTTGGCCAGCCCACCTCCCTTCTCCTTTAAAAACAAGGACTCCTTAGCTCTGGTGCTACAGTGACCATGTTGGCCAGCCCACCTCCCTTCTCCTTTAAAAACAAGGACTCCTTAGCTCTGGTGCTACAGTGACCATGTTGGCCAGCCCTCCTCCCTTCTCCTTTAAAAACAAGGACTCCTTAGCTCTGGTGCTACAGTGACCATGTTGGCCAGCCCACCTCCCTTCTCCTTTTAAAACAAGGACTCCTTAGCGCTGGTCCTACAGTGACCATGTTGGCCAGCCCACCTCCCTTCTCCTTTAAAAACAAGGACTCCTTAGCTCTGGTGCTACAGTGACATGTTGGCCAGCCCACCTCCCTTCTCCTTTAGAAACAAGGACTCCTTAGCTCTGGTCCTACAGTGACCATGTTGGCCAGCCCACCTCCCTTCTCCTTTAAAAACAAGGACTCCTTAGCTCTGGTGCTACAGTGACCATGTTGGCCAGCTCACCTCCCTTCTCCTTTAAAAACAAGGACTCCTTAGCTCTGGTCCTACAGTGACCATGTTGGCCAGCCCAACAACATTCTCCTTTAAAAACAAGGACTCCTTAGCTCTGGTCCTACAGTGACCATGTTGGCCAGCCCACCTCCCTTCTCCTTTAAAAACAAGGACTCCTTAGATGAAGTGGAACGCAACAAGTGAGGCAGAACGTCACTTTCCCCCTCCATCCATCTATCTAGGTTGTGTTAGACTTTGTCCAGCCTCATCCCAGCGCACACACCCAGCCATGCACGCACCTAATCATGCATGCACGAGCGTGCACACACACACACACACACACACACACACACACACACACACACACACACACACACACACACACACACACACACACACACACACACACACACACACACACACACACACACACACACACACACACACACACACACACACACACACACACACACACTCCTACTGCTCCGTCCTGCTATTCCACTCTGAAGGGATCCATCTTCTCTAACAGGAAAGACTTTGTTTCATTATGGCAGCCAGGACAGGCATCCCAAATGGCACCATACTCCCTACGTAGCGTGCTACTTTTGACCACTGCCCATAGACCTATAATTAAAGTAGTGCACTACTCTATCTAGGGAATAGGGTGTCATTTGGGACGCACACTAAATGGCAAATAAGGGGCCCATGCAGGCAGGCTCAAAGACTTTCCATATGGAAACCTGTATGCTTCGCCTAGGCAGGGCTGAGGAATCCCCCTCGCAACCAAAGAGCTACTGCCGACTGGTAACATTTTCCATATTTTAGCTGTGCGGCGTTTTGTAGTATATGCTTTCAACTCTGACACTGAATAATGTAGGTATTATACAATACCTGTATGTGCTCAGTACTATCTGGCTAAACACACCTACAGCACACACTGCCATTCAAGTGGGACAAAAACAGATAAGAGAGCAGAGAGCTCTGAGGAAACCAACAGACTGCATAAGCTACTGAAGCAGCTTGCAGTGTCTGTTCCAGGGGGGCATACTGTTCCAGCTCCATTCTGCTTTGTTCTTGAGAAAGCAGCATAGTCATCAAGATCTTGAGGGTGGTGTGTAGTTTCACTAACCCTTTCCTTCCTATCTCAAACCGTATTGCCCTCTGACCTGTTTAGATATGTGACAGAGCACTGAGCAGGCTGTGGTGACTGGTACTAACGAGAGGTTAGAGATCCTGGCCTGTTTAGATATGTGACAGAGCACTGAGCAGGCTGTGGTGACTGGTACTAATGAGAGGTTAGAGATCCTGGCCTGTTTAGATATGTGACAGAGCACTGAGCAGAATGTGGTGACTGGTACTAATGAGAGGTTAGAGATCCTGGCCTGTATAGATATGTGACAGAGCACTGAGTAGGCTGTGGTGACTGGTACTAATGAGAGGTTAGAGATCCTGGCCTGTATAGATATGTGACAGAGCACTGAGCAGAATGTGGTGACTGGTACTAATGAGAGGTTAGAGATCCTGGCCTGTATAGATATGTGACAGAGCACTGAGTAGGCTGTGGTGACTGGTACTAATGAGAGGTTAGAGATCCTCTTTCGTCTCTCTGTGTTTCATAATTTTCCTTCAATTTGCAAGAGCCTGAATGTATCTCACCGGAGAAAGCATCCGAACGAGCGAAACAGCGGCCCTCTGTCTCTGTATGTGTAGGCCATCTACCTGATGCTGTCTGGTCAAAAAGACTATAACATTGTTGCCGTCCATAGCACTGAATGCAAGGGAAGCCAGGGAGCATTTGTCCTCCCTTGATAAAAAAAAAAGTATAAAATAATAGCCAATCAGCGTTGAGCTAAACTGAGTGAGCCAGTTTGAAGCCAGTTTGGAATTGTCTTCACTCCAATCACATCTAGAACAATACGTTATTGACAGAAACAACTTGAATTGTTGCATCTCATTGTGTTGTTGTCCTCCGGTGTCTAGCTAGCTAGCTAAAATTGGCTCTTTCCTAAATTAGCCATGGATGAAAATTTGGATTTGGACTTGTGGTTTTGCTTAATTCTCCATACTGGCCAATGATTATAATGGCAATTCTGATCCAACCATAAATTCATACATTGTTGTGCCCCTGGCCTGAGAGGATGGTAGTCCAATATGTAGCTAGAGTAAAAGGATAATGTTAACTAGCTAACGTTGCCCATGAAATAAAGTTAGGCTAGCGAGCAAGCATTTAGCCAGGTAGCCTAGGACAACAAAAAATAAAAGCGTATACAGTATGAGAGAGTCATAGACCGTTTCGTTGGGCCAGTTACCGAAAGGTTGCTAGATCGAATCCCCGAGCTGACAAGGTAAAAATCTGTCGTTCTGCCCCTGAACAAGGAAATTAACCCACTATTCCTAAGCCGTCATTGTAAATAAGAATGTGTTCTTAACTGACTTGCCTAGTTGAATAAAGGTAAAATAAAAAATGTGAATTACTTTTGCAAGGTTAGCACCATTGGGCCTGAGGCTGCAGCCGATATCAATATGGGGAACTCTCAGAGTAACCAATGATGGAATGTTATAAACTGACCTACATAGGCTTTGGTTGCTATCGTGCAACAGCCCAAGCCCTCTGCGTGATTTGAAAACCGAAGCGGTATTCAGGGTGCAGGGTGGGAGGTAGCAGATAGTTCATGTCCCTCTCATCATATAGCTTTGTTGATTGGAGTTCTCAGGAGACAAAGAGACACACACACGGCAGTCTGCTCTTATACAGACATCCCAGGCTAACATCATACATACGCACCAGTCAGTCACATCTATTCACACAGATTGATTTTGTTGAAGCATTCTTGGATTTGCACACTGGTAGCTGTGAAATACTCTATACTATATACTATAATACTGCCATACTGCTAGTTGACAAATACTGTACTATAATACTGCCATACTGTACTGGTAGTTGACAAATACCGTATACTATAATACTGCTATACTGGTATAATGTTGGCACCGGAGGAGATGGCTGCTGTTTTACGGGCTCCTAACCAATTGTGCTATTGTTTGTGTTTTTTTGCATTATTTGTAGCATATCTTTTACATAATGTTTCTGCCACCGTCTCTTATGACCAAAAAGAACATCTGGATATTAGAACAGCGATTATTCACCTCGTACTGGACTAAGATCTTATGGTTAATGAGTCAGATGCAAAGGATTTACTTCAGACACCAGACAAGGCCCAAATCCCTGTCATTCGCATGAAGAAGAGATGGAGATAGAGGGGACGCAGGTCAGGTGCCTTGTAAGAATCCGACGCCGAGTGGATAATCTTTGGATAATAAACTGGATGAGCTCCGATCAAGACTATTCTACCAACGGGACATTAAAAACTGTAATATCTTATGTTTCACCGAGTCGTGGCTGAACTATGACATGGATGACAAACAGCTGGCTGGGTTTTGTGTCCATCATCAAGATAGAACAGCTGCCTCTGGTAAGACAAGGGGTGGCGGTCTGTGTCTATTTGTAAATAACTGCTGGGGCACGAAATCTAATATTAAGGAAGTCTCGAGGTAATGCTCGCCTGAGGTAGAGTATCTCATGATAAGCTGTAGACAACACTATTTACCATAGAGTTTTTATTTATATTTTTCGTAGCTGTCTATTTACCACCACAAACCAATGCTGGCACTAAGACCTCTCTCAACCAACTCTATAAGGCCATAAGCAAACAAGAAAATGCTCACCCAGAGGCGGCGCTCCTAGTGGCTGGGGACTTTGATGCAAGGAAACTTAAATCCGTTTACCTCATTTCTACCAGCATATCACATTGGCAGCCAGAGGGAAAAAAACTCTCGACCACCTTTACTCCACACACAGAAACGCATACAAAGCTCTCCCTCGCCCTCCATTTGGCAAATCTGACCCTAACTCTATCCTAACTCTATCCTCCTGATTCCTGCTTGCAAGCAAAAACTAAAGCAGGAATTACCAGTGACTCGCTCAATATGGAAGTGGTCAGATGACGCAGATGTTAAGCTACAGGACTGTTTTGCTATCAGTTCTGGGATTCTTCCGATGGCATTGAGGAGTACACCACATCAGTCACTGGCTTCATCAATAAGTGCATCGATGACGTCGTCCCCACAGTGACCGTACGTACGTACCCCAACCAGAAGCCATAGATTACAGGCAACATCCGCACTAGCTAAAGGGTAGAGCTGCTGCTTTCAAGGAGCGGGACTCTAACCCGGACGCTTATAAGAAATCCCGCTATGCCCTCCGAAGAACCTTCAAACAGGCAAAGTGTCAATACAGGACTAAGATTGTCAGATGTATCAGGGCTTGCAAACTATTACGGACTACAAAGGGACGCACAGCCGCGAGCTGCCCAGTGACACGAGCCTACAAGATGAGCTAAATTACTTCTATGCACTCTTCGAGGCAAGCAACACTGAAGCATGCATGAGAGCACCAGCTGTTCTGGACGACTGTGTGATCATGCTCTCCGTAGCCGATGTGAGTAAGACCTTTTGACAGGTCAACATTCACAAGGCCGCAAGACCAGATAGATTACTAGGAACGTGTACTCCGAGCATGCGTTGACCAACTGGCAAGTGTCTTTACTGACATTTTCAACCCAGGTTATTTAGTAAATACTTTCTTAACACTTATTTTTCTTAAAACTGCATTGTTGGTTAAGGGCTTGTAAGTAAGCATTTCACTGTAAGGTCTGCAGCTATTGTATTCGGCGCATGTGACAAATAACATTTTATTTTGAATTTTTATTTGAGAAATTATTTCACGAAAGTGAAAGAACATAGTTCACTTACATTGTCAGCATTCTGACATGTCCTTAAGACTACTTTTTACCCCAGCCAATAAACTTAAAGTGTACCATAAACCATTGTGTGAATTGTCCTCGACTTGACACCTTCTAAATAAACTCCCGCTGCTGAATACTCATGCAGGTTGGCTGGCTGTGGTTTACTGTCCCTATTCATGCACGTTATCATTTAATTCACTGTGTAGATAAAACCAATAATCACACAGCAGAGCATGGAGATGGGTCAGATGCTGGGAATGGGTGAGGTCTCTATATCACACACAGCCTTGCCTGTCGGTACATGTCTTCTAACTTACTCAGGTGACAGATGGATTGCATTTTCTTCTGTCTAATCTTGCCCTCCCTAGTTGTTATTGTCTCCACCCTCATGGTTCCCATATCCTCTTCTCCCTTCACTGCTCCACTGCATGACTGGCTGTCTGACAGTCAGACCTGGGTTCAAATACTATTTGAAATCTTACAAATACTTTGAGCTTTTTCTTTAGCCTGCCTGGAGTGCAAGATGGGCAGAGTTTGCAGTTTTGGAACTATTCTATTGTTTCCATTGTAAATATTTGACATTATTTTGAATAGTAGTTGAACACAGGCTGTCTGTCTGTCCATGTTCAGGAGGCATTTCATAAGCCAGACAGACAAACAGACGGACAGGGAAAGGGTGAATTCTATCTCAGATATGGTCAACGAGAGGGTCTTCATGTATGTGATCTGCTGCAAGACTACAATTAGTTCCACAGAGCCATTCTTAAACTGGGGGGTCCCCCCAAGGTTTGCTCCTTTGACTCCGGTGATTGATAACAGTCTAGCCAAAGTTATAAAGTCTAAAGATTGCAATGTATTTACGGGCTAATGGAAATTTGATTATTACACATTTATCAGATACAAAGAAGGTCCTATTTTGTTTGGTTTTGTTACAGAACAAATTAAGGATTACACACAAATTGACTAAAAATGCAGATGTAGTCACACTATGCTAAAAAACCCTTTAGGTGATTTGAAGGGTTAAACCTATGCAGGTTCGAGAAACATGTTTGAACTCAACGAACAAGTTTAACTTTAGCATGTCATTTTAATGGTAGTGCAATTTAAAACCTCCCCGTCACTCTAACCAAAACAATGTTGCTCTTTAATGTCAGAAAGGAAATGTAAACAGCAGTAGCTTCAAGGGAAATATGACAACAAGTCTGGAGCTGTCTGTATGAGCCCTCAGTTCTTCGTCCTAATATATGACAGAGAATGCGCCTCTGGGGCCGGTTGCACCAGTTGGTCATAAGTCTGATGTAAAATGCGCTCTACGCCAGACCTAAGAATTCAACCTGTTGCACCACCTACACTACAAGGTCTTCAAATGAGTGAATTCGGCTTTCAAATCGAATCAAATCAAACCAAATTTTATTGGTCACATACACATGGTTAGCAGACGTTAATGCGAGTGTAGCAAAATGCTTGTGCTTCTAGTTCCGACCCTGGAGTAATATCTAACAAGTAATGTAACAATTTCACAACAACTACATTATACACACAAGTGTAAAGGAATTAATATGCCGAACGGCATAGGCAAGATGCAGGAGATGGCATAAAGGACAGCATATACTGTACATATGAGATGAGTAATGTAGGGTATGTAAACATTATATAAAGTGGCATTGTTTAAAGTCACTAGTGATACATTTATTACATCCAATGTTTAATTGTTAAGTGGCTAGAGATTTGAGGCAGTATGTTGGCAGCAGCCATTCAATGTTAGTGATGGCTGTTTAACAGTCTGATTGCCTTGAGATAGAAGCTGTTTTTCAGTCTCTCAGTCCCAGCTCTGATGCACCTGTACTGACCTCGCCTTCTGGATGATAGCGAGGTGAACAGGCAGTAGTTCAGGTGGTTGTTGACCTTGATGACCTTTTTGGCCTCCCTGTGACATCGTGTGGTGTAGGTGTCCTGGAGGGCAGGTAGTTTGCCCCCGGTGATGCGTTGTGCAGACCACACTACCCTCTGGAGAGCCTTACGGTTGTGAGCGGAGCAGTTGCCGTACCAGGCGGTGATACAGCCCGACAGGATGCTCTCGATTGTGCATCTGTAGAAGTTTGTGAGTGTTTTTGGTGACAAGCCAAATTTCATCAGCCTCCTGAGGTTGAAGAGGCACTGTTGCGCCTTCTTCACCATGCTGTCTGTGTGGGTGGACCATTTCAGTTTGTCCGTGATGTTTACGCAGAGGAACTTAAAACTTTCCACCTTCTCCACAACTGTCCCATCGATGTGGATAGGGGGGTGCTCCCTCTGCTATTTCCTGAAGTCCACGATCATGTCACGTTCCTGACCTATTTATGTTAGTTTTTGTGTGTTAGTTGGTCAGGACGTGAGGTTGGGTGGGCATTCTATGTTTTCTGTTTCTGTGTTGGTTTTGGGTTGCCTGGTATGGCTCTTAATTAGAGGCAGGTGTTTGGCGTTCCTCTAATTAAGAGTCATATTTAGGTAGGCGTTGTCACAGTGTTCGTTGTGGGTGATTGTCTCCTGTGTCTGTGTTATGTCTTACACCATACGGGATTGTTTCGGTTGTTCGTTTCGTTTCGATGTAGTATGTTTCCTGTCCGTAAGTGTTACGTATTAGTTATGTAAGTTTATGTTCAGGTTTCGTATACGTCGTTTTCTTGTTTTTGTAAATTTGAAAGTGTTTGTGTTTTCGTGTTGCCATCGTCGTATTTATAATAAAGATGGCTTATTTCCCTCAAGCTGCATTTTGGTCTGAAGATCCTTCTCTCCTCACCTCGTCCGAGGATGAGGAGAGCGACAGCCCTTACAGATCATCTCCTTTGTTTTGTTAACGTTGAGTGTGAGGTTATTTTCCTGACACCACACTCCAAGGGCCCTCACCTCCTCCCTGTAGGCCATCTTGTCATTGTTGGTAATCAAGCCTATCACTGTAGTGTCGTCTGCAAACTTGATGATTGAGTTGGAGGCGTGCATGGCCACACAGTCATGGGTGAACAGGGAGTACAGGAGAGGGCTGAGAACGCACCCTTGTGGGGCCCCAGTGTTGAAGATCAGCGGGGTGGAGATGTTGTTTCCTACCCTCACCACCTGGGGGGCGGCCCGTCAGAAAGTCCAGGACCCAGTTGCACAGTGCGGGGTTGAGGCCCAGGGTCTCGAGCTTAATGACGAGTTTGGAGGGTACTATGGTGTTACATGCTGAGCTGTAGTCGATGAACAGCATTCTTACATAGGTATTCCTCTTGTCCAGATGGGTTAGGGCAGTGTGCAGTGTGATTACAATTGCGTCGTCTGTGGACCTATTGGAGTGGTAAGCAAATTGGAGTGGGTCTAGGGTGTCAGGTAGGGTGGAGGTGATATGATCCTTAGGGGCAGTTCTAGCAGGGCAGAAATTTCAGCCACACCTGTTGATGACAGGTGTATAAAATCGAGCACACCGCCATGCAATCTCCATAGACAAACATCGTCAGTAGAATGGCCCGTACTGAAGAGCTCAGTGACTTTCAACGTCATAGGATGCCACCTTTCCAACAAGTCAGTTCGTCAAATTTCTGCCCTGCTACAACTGCCCCTGTCAACTGTACGTGCTGTTATTGGGAAATGGAAACGTCTAGGAGCAACAACGACTCAGCGTGTAAAAACTGTCTGTCCTCGGTTGCAACACTTACTACCGAGTTCCAAACTGCCTTTGGAAGCAGCTTCAGCACAATAACTGTTAGTCGGGAGCTTCATGAAATGGGTTTCCATGTTCGAGCAGCCGCACACAAGCCTAAGATCACCATGCGCAATGCCAAGCATCGGCTGGAGTGGTGTAAAGCTCGCTGTCATTGGACTGGAGCAGTGGAAACGCATTCTCTGGAGTGAAGAATCACGCTTCACCATCTGGCAGTACAACAGACAAATCTGTGTTTGGCGGGTGCCAGGAGAACACTACCTGTACGAATGCATAGTGCCAGCTGTAAAGTTTGGTGGAGGAGGAATAATGGTCTGGTGCTGTTTTCATGGTTCAGTCTAGGCCCCTCAGTTCCAACGAAGGGAAATCTTAAAATAAAACCAAATAAAATTGCATTTGTCACATGCACCGAATACAACAGACCTTACCGTGAAATGCTTAATTACAAGCCCTTAACCAACAATGCAGTTCAAGAAATAGAGTTAATAAAATATTTATACATAAACTAAACTAAAAATCTAATCAATCAAAAAGTAACACAATACATTTACATAACAATAACGAGGTTAGTACACTCATCCATTTATTTATATGTATACATTCTTGTTCCATTTGTGTGTATTAGGTAGTTGTTGTGGAATTGTTAGGTTATTTAAAATTTGCTGCACTGTCGTATCTAGAAGCACAAGCATTTCACTACACTCGCAATAACATTTGCTAACCATGTGCATGTGACCAATAAAATTTGATTTGATTTGTTATATACAGGGGGTACCGGTACCGAGTCAATGTGTGGGGGTACAGGTTAGGTCAAGGTAATTTGTAAAGTGACTATGCATCGATAATAAAGAGCGAGAAGCAGCAGTGAAAAACAAAGGCAGGGGGGGGGGGTCAATGGAAATAGTCCGGGTGGCAATTTGATTAGTTGTTCAACAGCCTTATGTCTTGGAAGTAGAAGCTGTTAAGGAGCCTTTTGGTCCTAGACTTGGCGCTCCGGTACCGCTTGCCATGCGGTAGCAGAGAGAACCGTCTACGACTTGGGTAACTGGAGTCTTTGAAAATGTTTTGGGTCTTCCTCTGACACTCCCTAGTATTTAATTCCTGGATGTCAGGAAGCTTGGTCCCAGTGATGTACTGGTCAGTATGCATTACCCTCTGTAGTGCCTTATGGTCAGATGCCGAGCAGTTGCCATACCAGGCGGTGATGCGACCCAGTCTGGATGAACTCTATGGTGCCGCTGTAGAACTTATTCAGGATCTGGGGACCAAGGCCAAATCTTTTCAGTCTCCTGAGAGGGAAAAGGTGATGTTGTGCCCTCTTCACAACTGTCTTCAGGTGCTTGGACCATGATAGTTTGTTGGTGATGTGGACACCAAGGAACTTGAAACTCTCGACCCGCTCCACTTCAGTCCCTTCGATGTTAATGGGGGCCTGTTCGGCCTACTTTTTCCCATAGTCCACCATTTGTCTTGCTCACATTGAGAGAGACATTGTTGTCCTGACACCACACTACCAGGTCTCTGACCTCCTCCCTAAAGGCTGTCATCGTTGTCGGTGATCAGGCCTACCACTGTTGTGTAGTCAGCAAAGTTCATGATGGTGTTGGAGTCACGCAGACGTGGGTGAACAAGGAGTACAGGAGGGGACTAACCACGCACCCTTGAGGTGCCCCAGTGTTGAGGATCAGCGTGGCAGATGTGTTGTTGCCTACCCTTACCATCTGGGGGCGGTCTGACACGAAGTCCAGGATCCAGGTGCAGAGGGAGGTGTTTAGTCCCAGGGTCCTTATCTTAGTGATGAGCTTTGTGGGCACTATGGTGTTGAACGCTGAGCTGTAGTCAATGAACGGCATTCTCACATGGGTGTTCCTTTTGTGTAGGTGGGAAAGGGCAGTGTGGAGTGTGATTGAGATTGCATCATCTGTGGATCTTTTGGGGCGGTATGCTAATTGGAGTTGGTCTATGGTTTCTTGCATGACGGTGTTGATGTTTGCCATGACCAGACTTTCAAAACACCTCATGACTTACGACGTGAGTCGTAAATATTTAGGCAGGTTACCTTCGCTTTCTTGGGCACAGGGACTATGGTGGTCTGTTTGAAACATGTAGGTATTACAGACTCGGCCAGGGAGAGGTTGAAAATGTCAGTGAAGACACTTGCCAGTTTGTCCACGCATGCTTTGAGTACATGTCCTGATAATCCATCCTGGTAATCCGTCTGGCACCGCAGCTGGTTCTCTCATGCATGCTTCAGTGTTGCTTGGCTTGAAGCGAGCATGAAAGGCATTTAGCTCTACTGGTAGGGTTGCATCACTGGGCAGCTCGCTGCTGGGTTTCCCTTTGTAGTCCGTAATAGTTTCAAGCCCTGCCACATCCAACGAGCGTCAGAGCCGGTGTAGTAGGATTCAATCTTAGTACTGTATTGATCCAATTTGTAAGTCGCTCTGGATAAGAGCGTCTGCTAAATGACTTAAATGTAATGTAAATGTAATGCTTTGCCTGTTTTATGGTTCGTCTGAGGGCAGAGCGGAATTTCTTGTAAGCGTCCGGATTAGTGTCCCACTCCTTGAAAGCGGCAGCACTAGCCTTTAGCTCGCTGCAGATGTTGCCTGTGTAATCCATGGCATCTGGTTGGGAAATGTACATACGGTCACTGTGGGGGCAATGTCGTCAATGCACTTACTGATGAAGCCGGTGACTGAGGTGGTATACTCCTCAATGCCATTGGATGAATCCCGGAACATATTCCAGTCTGTGCTGAAAAGCAAAACAGTCCTGTAGCGTAGCATCCGCGTGATCTGACCTCTTCCGTATTGAGAGAGTCTTGGTACTTCCTGCTCTAGTTTTTGGTTGTAAGCAGAAATCAGGTCAGATTTGCCAAATGGAGGGCGAGGGAGAGCTTTGTATGTGTCTCTGTGTGTGGAGTATTTTATTATTGTTTTTAATCTCACCTTTATTTAACCAGGTAGGCCAGTTGAGAACAAGTTCTCATTTACAACTGCGACCTGGCCAAGATAAAGCAAAGCAGTGCGACACAAACAACAACACATGGAATAAACAAATGTACAGTCAATAACACAATAGAAAAAGTATTGTGTTAGGTAAGGCAATAAATAGGCCATAGTAGCGAAGTAATTACAATTTTGCAAATTAACACTGGAGGGATAGATGTGCAGATGATGATGTGCAATTAGAAATACTGGTGTGCAAAGGAGCAAAAAATAAAATAAATGGGGAAGAGGTAGGTAGATTGGATGGGCTATTTACAGATGGGCTATGTACAGCTGCAGCGATCAGTAAGCTGCTCAGATAGCTGATGCTTAAAGTTAGTTACTTTTTCCAATTCGTTCCAGTCATTGGCAGCAGAGAACTGGACGGAAAGGCGGCCAAAGGAGGTGTTGGCTTTGGGGATGACCAGTGAGTTATACCTGCTGGAGCGCGTGCTATGGGTGGGTGTTGTTATGGTGACCAGTGAGCTGAGATAAGGCGGAGCTTACCTAGCAAAGACTTATAGATGACCTGGAGCCAGTGGGTCTGGCAACGAATATGTAGCGAGGGCCAGCCGACAAGTGCATACAGGTCACAGTGGTGGGTGGTATATGGGGCTTTGGTGACAAAACAGATGGCACAGTGATAGACTGCATCCAGTTTGCTGAGTAGCGTGTTGGAGGCTATTTTTAAATGAAATCACGGAAGTCGAGGATCGGCAATATAGTCAATTTTACGAGGGTATGTTTGGCAGCGTGAGTGAAGGAGGCTTTGTTGCGAAATAGGAAGCCGATTCTAGATTTAATTTTGGTTGGAGATGTTTAATATGAGTCTGGAAGGAGAGTTTACAGTCTAGCCAGACACCAAGGTATTTGTAGTTGTCCACATATTCTAAGTCAGAACCGTCCAGAGTAGTGATGCTGGGCGGGCGGGCGGGTGTGGGCAGCAATCGGTTGAAGAGCATGCATTTAGTTTTACTAGCGTTTAAGAGCAGTTGTAGGCCATGGAAGGAGTGTTGTATGAAGCTCGTTTGGAGGTTTGTTAACACAGTGTCCAAAGAAGGGCCAGATGTATACAGAATTGTGTCGTCTGTGTAGAGGTGGATCAGGGAATCACCCGCAGCATGAGCGACATCGTTGATATATGCAGATAAAAGAGTCTGCCCAACAATTGAACCCTGTGGTACCCCCATAGAGACTGACAGAGGTCCGGACAACATGCCCTCCGATTTGACACACTGAATTCTATCTGAGAAGTAGTTGGTGAACCAGGCGAGGCAGTCATTTGAGAAACCAAGGCTGTTGAGTCAGCCGATAAGAATACGGTGATTGACAGAGTCGAAAACCTTGGCCAGGTCGATGAAATTGGCTGCACAGTACTGTCTTTTATCGATGGCAGTTATGATATCGTTTAGTACCTTGAGCGTGGCTAAGGTGGCCCCGTGACCAGCTCGGAAACCGGATGGCACAGCGGAGAAGGTACGGTGCTATTCGAAATGGCAGTGATCTGTTTGTTAACTTGGCTTTCAAAGACTTTAGAAAGGCAGGGCAGGATGGATATAGGTCTGGAACAGTTTGGGTCTAGAGTGTCACCCCCTTTAAAGAGGGGGATGACCGCGGCAGCTTTCCAATCTTTAGAGATCTTGGACGATACGAAAGAGAGGTTGAACAGACTGGTAATAAGGGTTCCAACAATGGCGGCGGATAATTTTAGAAAGAGAGGGTCCAGATTGTCTAGCCCAGCTGGTTTGTACGGGTCCAGGTTTTGCAGCTCTTTCAGAACATCTGGTATTTGGATTTGGGTGAAAGAGAAGCTGAGGAGGCTTGGGCAAGTAGCTGCGGGGGGTGCAGAGCTGTTGGCCGGGGTTGGGGTAGCCAGGAGGAAAGCATGGCCAGCCCTAGAGAAATGCTTGTTGAAATTCTCGATTTTCGTGGATTTATCGGTGGTGACAGTGTTTCCGAGCCTCTGTACAGTGGTCAGCTGGGAGGAGGTGCTCTTATTCTCCATGGACTTTACAGTGTCCCAAAGGTTTTTGGAGTTAGAGCTACGTGATGCAAATTTCTGTTTGAAAAAGCTAGCCTTTGCTTTCCGGACTGACTGCGTGTATTGGTTCCTGACTTCCCTGAAAAGTTGCATATCGCGGGGACTATTCGATGCTAGTGCAGTCCGCCACAGGATGTTTTTGTGCTGGTCGAGGGCAGTCAAGTCTGGAGTGAACCAAGGGCTATATCTGTTCTTAGTTCTACATTTTTTGAAAGGGGTATGCTTATTTAAGATGGTGAGGAAATTACTTTTAAAGAACGACCAGGGATCCTCTACTGACGGGATGAGGTCAATATCCTTCCAGGATACCCAGGCCTGGTTGATTAGAAAGGCCTGCTCGCAGAAGTGTTTAGGGAGCGTTTGACAGTGATGAGGGGTTGTCATTTGACCCCGGACCCATAGCGGATGCAGGCAATGAGGCAGTGATCGCTGAGATCCTGATTGAAAACAACAGAGGGGTATTTGGAGGGCAAGCTGGTTAGGGTAATATCTATGAGGGTGCCCATGTTTACATATTTAGGGTTGTACCTGGTGTGTTCCTTGATAATTAGTGAGATTGAGGGAATCTAGCTTAGATTGTAGGACTGACCGGGAGTTAAGCATATCCCAGTTTAGGTCACCTAACAGAACGAACTCTGAAGATAGATGGGGGGCAAATCAAAGAGTAAAGGTGGTCTAGAGTTTTTTTTCCTCTGGTTGCACATTTAACATGCTGGTAGAAATGAGTTAAAAATGTATTTAAGTTTGTCTGCATTAAAGCCCCTGGCCACTTGGAGCTCCGCTTCTGGATGAGCATTTTCTTGTTTGCTTATGGCCTTTTACAGCGCGTTTAGTGCAGTCTTAGTGCCAGCATCGGTTTGTGGTGGTAAATAGATGGCTACGAATAATATAGATGAGAACTCTCTGGGTAGATAGTGTGGTCTACAGCTTATCATGAGGTATTCTACCTCAGGCAAGCAATACCTTGAGACTTCTTTAATGTTAGACATAGCGCACCATCAGTTATTGACAAATGGACACGCATCCCCGCCCCTCGTCTTACCAGACGTAGCTGCTCTGTCCTGCCGAAACAATTGAGAAGCCAGCCAGCTCTTTATTATCCGTGTCATCGTTCAGCCAAGTCTCGTTGAACCATAAGATATTGCAGTTTTTAAGGTAGGATATTGGTAGGATATTATTGATTGTTTGTTTTCCAATGATTGCACATTAGCCAATAATACGGACGGAAGTGGTGGTTTACCTACTCGTCGGCAAATTCTTACAAGGCACCCCGGACTCCTCCCCCTTTTCTTCCGTCTTTTCTTCACGCCGATGATGGGGATTTGGGCCTTGTTTTGACAAAGCAATCTATCCTTTGCGTCGGACTCATTTAAAGAAAAATTATTTGTCCAGTTAGAGGTGAGTAGTCGCTGTTCTGCTGTCCAGAAGCTCTTCTCTGTCATAAGAGACAGTAGCAGCAACATTGTGTACAGAATGTGTTACAAACAATGTGAACAAACAAGCAAAATAGCACAGTTGGTTAGGAGCCCGTAAAACAACTGCCCTCCCCTCCGCCGCCATTGTCAACTCTACAGAATACAGTGACATTCTAGACGATTCTGTGCTTCCAACATTGTGGCATTAGTTTAGGGAAGGCCCTTTCCTGTTTCAGCATACAGAAATGGCATACGTTAGCACATTGTATAACCATGGATTTCAGCTCTAAATATGCACATTTTCGAACAAAACATAAGTGTATGTATAACCTGATGTTATAGGACTGTCATCTGAGGAAGGTTTATGAAGGTTAGTGAAATTGAATATCTTTTGCTAGTTTATTCGCTAATGCTAACGTGCCTATTGCTATCGCTAACGTGCCTTGATGAATGAATGCGGTAGTGTGGTAGGCTATTGTAGTAAGCTAATATAATGCTATATTGTGTTTTCGCTGTAAAACACTTAAAAAATCGGAAATATTGGCTGTATTCACAAGATCTTTGTCTTTCATTTGCTATACACCATGTATTTTTCAGAAATGTTTTATGATGAGTATTTCGGTATGTCACGTTGGTGTCTGTAATTATTCTGGCTGCTTTCGGTACAATTTCTGATTGTAGCCGCAATGTAAACTATGATTTATACCTGAAATATGCACATTTTTCAAACAAAACATAGATTTATTGTATAACATGTTATCTTTTACTTGGTACTCATCCCGGATCCGGGAGCACCCCCCACAGTAAAAAAGCTGACTAGCATAGCCTAGCATAGCGTCACAAGTAAATACAAGCATCTAAATATCATTAAATCACAAGTCCAAGACACCAGATGAAAGATACAGATCTTGTGAATCCAGCCATCATTTCTGATTTTTAAAATGTTTTACAGGGAAGACACAATATGTAAATCTATTAGCTAACCACGTTAGCAAAAGACACCACTTTTTTTACTCCACCACTTTTTTACTCCATCAGTAGCTATCACTAATTCGACTAAATAAAGATATATATAGCCACTAACCAAGAAACAACTTCATAAGATGACAGTCTGATAACATATTTATGGTATAGGATATGTTTTTTTTGAAAAATTTGCATTTTTCAGGTATAAATCACAGTTCTACATTGCAGCTGCAATCTGAAATAGCGTTGGAAGCAGCCGGAATAATTACAGAGACCGACGTCAATTACCAAAATACTCATCCTAAAACATTTCTGAAAAATACACAGCCTACAGCAATTGAAAGACAAAGATCTTGTGAATCCAGACAATATTTCAGATTTTCTAAGTGTTTTACAGGGAAGACACAATATGTAAATCTATTAGCTAACCACGATAGCAAAAGACACAACTTTTTTTCTCCACCATTTTTTTCCTGCATCAGTAGCTATCACTAATTCGACTAAATAAAGATATATATAGCCACTAACCAAGAAACAACTTCATAAGATGACAGTCTGATAACATATTTATGGTATAGGATATGTTTTTTTAGAAAAATGTGCATATTTCAGGTATAAATCACAGTTCTACATTGCAGCTGCAATCTGAAACAGCGTTGGAAGCAGCCGGAATAATTACAGAGACCGACGTCAATTACCAAAATACTCATCCTAAAACATTTCTGAAAAATACACAGCCTACAGCAATCGAAAGACACAGATCTTGTGAATCCAGACAATATTTCAGATTTTCTAAGTGTTTTACAGCGAAAACACAATATATCGTTATATTAGCATACCACATGAGCTAACATCACACCAGCATTAAATCAAGGCAAAAGGGGCGATAACGTTATCGCCACCAAAATATATTAATTTTTTCACTAACCTTCTCAGAATTCTTCAGATGACAGTCCTGTAACATCATATTACACAATTCATAAAGAGTTTGTTCGAAAATGTGCATATTTAGCATCACAAATCGTGGTTATGCAATGTAATCTGTCAAAACATGGCATGCATTCGGGCCGGCGCCATCTTGGAAAGGCACCTATGTTTACGATTATTTATCGATTAGATTGACAAAAAAAATACAGGTTGGACAGCTAATGAAAGATGCATTGGTTATTAATGCAACCGCTGATTTAGATTTTTAAAATTTACGTTACTAGACATACATTGTGAGTTACAGCCAGACTAGTGCCGCAAAAAATGGCTGACAACTGCGTTTACATTTTTCCACATAAATACGGAATAAAATCATAAATAACTCTTACTTTTGGACGAGCTTCCATCAGTATCTTGGGCAATGTGTCCTTTGTCCAAAAGAATCGTTGCTTTGTTGTAAAACGACCTCCTCAACTTCGGAACTAGCAGCTAACGATAGCTACACGGCACACACATGCCCAAATCCTCAAACGCAATACTAAGGAAATTCAGAAAAATAGCAATATACTCGCATAAACTGATATAAATCGGTTTCAAATAACTTCGTTATGATGTTTCTAACACCTATATCGAATTAAATCACAGACGGATATATCTTTGATCAATAACGAGAGCTTTTGAGCATGCGATTCTGATGTCCTCCCTTGCGTCCTGGCGAGCGTCGAAAAGAAGGGACATCTCACTCCATTCCCTTTTATAAACTCTGACAAACACGTAGAGATACCATTCCACTTCTCATTGGTTACTGACATCCAGGGGAAGGCGGGTGCAGTTCATGTCAAGCCATAGGGCACACACAGAGTTTTAAACTGATCCGAGATCAGAGACTATTTTTCAGAGCTTCGCATGTCCTGTCATGAGTTTCGCTGTAGAAAGAGTTCTGGTTCACCCACAGACATAATTCAAACGGTTTTAGAAACTAGAGATTGTTTTCTATCCAATAGTAATAATAATATGCATATTGTACGAGCAAGAATTGAGTACGAGGCAGTTTAATTTGGAAATGTAAAAAAAGAAATAGTGCTAACAGCTCCCCCTATTGACAAAAGGTTAAAAGACTGTCATCTGATTAAGTCGTTTCTTGGTTTCTTTGGTTTGTTCTAGGTTAGTTTGGTTGATTTTGTGCATGCTACCTGTGCTGTGAAAAATGTCTGTGCTTTTTTCTATTTGTTGGTGAGCTAACATAAATATATATTGTGTTTTCCCTGTAAAACATTTAAAAAATCGGACATGTTGGCTGGATTCACAAGATGTGTATCTTTCATTTGATGTATTGGACTTGTTAATGTGTGAAAGTTAAATATTTCTAAAGAATATTTTTTGAATTTCGCGCTCTGGCTTTTCAGTGGAATGTGGGAGGAGTTCCGCTAGCGGAACGCTGGGGCTAGAAAGGTTAACTCGATTTAAAGCACCATTTCTACCACCATGCTAGAGAGGCTAATGCTACTTCTGGATGTTGCGCACCTCATTCAGCCAGGGATAAACAACAGACTGCTGCAACCGGATTGGCTGAACGCGGTGCGCAACATCCGAATGCATTAGCCACTATATTGCAGGGTGGTGAAATATTGTGTTTTATTAAGACAGTACGCATATCCTGTTTTTTTTTTGTCCGCCCCCCCTTTCAATTTAGTTAACCTCTTGACGCTAGGGGTCAGATTTTTTTAGATTTTTTAAAATAACGTTCCCAAGGTAAACAGACTATTTCTCAGGTCCAGATTGTAGAATATGCATATCATTTACAGATTAGGATAGAAAACACTCCAAAGTTTCCAAAACTGTCAAAATATTGTCTGTGAGTATAACAAAACTGATTCTGCAGGCGAAAACCTGAGAAAATCTAACCCGGAAGTGATTTAATTTTTTTAAATCTGTGTTTCCTGGCCCGTCTTTCTTCCATTTAAAGGGGTATCAACCAGATTCCTTTTTCAATGGCTTCCTCAGGCTGTGACCAGGCTTTAGACATTTCAGGCTTTTATTTTAAAAAATTAGCGAGATTTTTCAAAAGTAGTCAGGTGTCCTCGGATTAGTTCCTGCTCGCGAGAGGGTAGCTCTCCATTTTCTTTTTCTCTCTTATTGAGTAGGTTACAGTCCAGGTTGAAATATTATCGATTATGTTTGTTAAAAACAACCTGAGGATTGATTATAAAAAACATTTGACATGTTTCTACGACCATTACGGATACTTTTTGGAATTTTCGTCGAACGGAACGAGGCTTTGGTTTTCTGAACATAACGCGCAACCCAAATAGCGTTTTTTTGTTATAAAAGTAATATTTATCGAACAAAAATAACATTTGTTGTGTAACTGGGAGTCTCGTGAGTGCAAACATCCGAAGATTATCAAAGGTAAGCGATTCATTTTATTGCTTTTCTGACTTTCGTGACCAAGCTAACCAAGCTAATATAAGGCTAACTGTTCTAGCATTGATTGATATACTCACTAAATCTTAGATTGCTTTCGTTGCAAAGCATATTTTCAAAATCTGACACGATAGGTGGATTAACAACAAGCTAAGCTGTGTTTTGGTATATTTCACTTGTGATTGCATGATTATAAATATTTTTTGTAATATTTTTGAATCTGATACGTTTGGGAATTTTCTTCTGGCTTTCAGGACCGGAACGAGGCTGTAGTTTTCTGACCATAACGCGCAACCCAAATGGCGTTTTTTTGTTATAAAAGTAATATTTATCGAACAAAAATAACATTTATTGTGTAACTGGGAGTCTCGTGAGTGCAAACATCCGAAGATTATCAAAGGTAAGCGATTTATTTTATTGCTTTTCTGACTTTCGTGACCATGCTAATTTGGGGCTAGCTGTTCTAGCATTGATTGATACACTCACAAAAGCTTGGATTTCTTTCTCTGTAAAGCATATTTTCAAAATCTGACACGATAGGTGGATTAACAACAAGCTAAGCTGTGTTTTGGTATATTTCACTTGTGATTGCATGATTATAAATATTTTTAGTAATATTTTGCGCCCTGCAATTCAGCGGTTGTTTAGGAAAATGATCCCGTAAAAGGGATCCGTAGTGCAGAGAAGTTAATGGGGAAAACAATGCTTTAATCCCTGCCAAAGGTGCTTCAACAAAGTACTGAGTAAAGGGTCTGAATACTTACGTAAACGTGATATATATTTTTTTTTTATTAAACTGAAATATCACATTTACGTAAGTATTCAGATTACAGGCTCAAGTCTACTGGGGTATGATGCTACACATTTGGCACACCTGTATTTGGTGAGTTTCTACCATTTTTCTCTGCAGATCCTCTCAAGCTCTGTCAGGAAGAATAGGGAGTATCGCTGCACAGCTATTTTCAGGTCTCTCCAGAGATGTTCGATCGGGTTCAAGTACAGGTTCAAGTACAGGCTCTGGCAGGCCACTCCATTCAGAGACTTGTCTTGAAGCCAGTCCTGCGATGTCTTGGCTGTGTGCTTAGGGTCATTGTCCAGTTGGAAGGAGATAACATTAAATAACATTCTTAGAACGTTCTCTGAAAGTTATTAAAGTTGTTGTGTGTTTTTTATGGAAAGTTTTTCTTAACAATTTGACATTAAATAGAACATTGAGGAAACCTGTAGGAAATGTTATGCTCAAGTACTGAAATTCCCACGGAATAATGTTTTATTTTTTTAAGTTCTCTGAACGTGAAAACATTCCCAATGTCAAACCAATTGCAGAATGTTCCTAGAACATTACCAAAAGGAAAGTTAAATGTTACCATGTTTTAACTTTTAGGAAATGTTCTATTAAAGGAATAAAATACCAAGATGTTTTGTTTGTTGTCAATTTCCTTAAATGTGCTGAGAATGTAACATAGCCAAACAACTATCCTGCACCATTCCCAGATATTGGGGGAAGGTTGTATGCTAAATAACTATAGGACAACCACGCTGTCACCACGTGCTAAGAAACATACGGTTCTCAGAACGTTATGTGCTCGCTCGGTAGCATGACTTTAGGCAACAGGAAGTTTGTTCCCACTCCCCAGGCAGAGAGAAATAGAACAGCTTGATTGCTGTAGAGAATAGCTTAATAATGGCTGCAGACATATTACACCCTTTCCTCACCAATTTATTGGAGCGCTTGGCCATTGAACAGGAAACTAAGAACTTGGTGAATTGACCAGACAGAGTCAACACCAACAATAATGGACCTAGAGAACAGATGCAATGTCTTGGAATGTTCTTTTTGATTTCATAGAACATGGTGTTGCAGATATCCCACTGTGTTAACAATATATCTGTATCACACAACACAAATATAATACAAATATTGATTTGATTTGTGTTCTGCATACCATGAGCCATGCAGGGGGATATTATGTTCTTTATACCTGATATCAGATACTTCCTGTTGGTCAGGTCATGTCTTCCTCACCTCGCAGAACAGAAAACAACCTCCATACACCCACATTCTTGGTAAAACAAATAACAGAATCAAGCCCTTCATTTCATTATCAGAGTCATGAGGCTGGTATCTGATATGACTCAGTCAGTCAATCATCACACAGTCACAACAATGGTATTCATGGTCGTTTGTGGCTGCGGCAAAAGTCAAACAGTGCACTTTATTCAGAGTGGAAGATTGGTTCACTGAGTGTGCGTCCAAAACGGCACCCTAGCCCTATGCAGGCCCTGGTCAAAAGTAGTGCACTACATAGGGAATAGGGTGCCATTTCAGACAAACCACTTAGAGTGGGTGATTGGTTCACTGGAAGCATGGCAGCCGTCCAGACAGAGCAGAGGACATCCTCATGTAACACTAGCGCACATTCTACAGTTTACAGATCCCTTTGTTTCCTATTAGGAGTAAAACTCAGGGTTTCATTGAAAGAAAGATCTGAAGTATCAAGCGCTCGCCCGCTCGGCTCCCTAAATAGTTGATCACATGGATGCCTGCAGACACACCTGATTGAATCTGTTTTCCCAAGATGGGCTGACATGATAATTTGTTCAAAGAAAAATGATGCAGACTTTGGCTATGTCAGTGCTGCATATGCTTTATTTGAATAGTGCAGCTGTCAAGTTGGAATCTCTCATGATTAGATGCCATGGTAACCGAAACAACTCATATTTCCAAACAGTGCACCATAATGTCATCAAGGCTGGCTAGTAGAGCTCAGAGTAGACACAATCCAGGCTTTAGGTCTGGCGTCTGGAACTTCTGTTCCTGCAGAAAAACTACACAGAGAAACTGTAGGAGATTGTGGAATAAATCTGTGAAAACTATCCCAATGCCCCTATTTGATCTGAAAACAGATTCACTCAGAGATGGAATAGTCACAGAGCTTCTTAAATGCCTTATGCAGCATGATACAATGCTAAATCAACTGGGTTTACTACTAAAATATTACTGACAACAGCAACTTACTTATCTCTACTGTCACCAACCATAACAGAAAAGGAATCATTGTTATTTTCTGTTGCCAGTATCCTTTCCCACTATGTTTTCCATGACAACAGTACAGCAGTGCCAATGAATCCTCTGAAAACCATTTGCAAACAACTGTTGTTATTTTACATATGGGATGTTATGGCGATGGGGAGATCAATGATGGCTTCTGTTTACTCTAAAGCTAAATATGTCAATTTTATCACGACACATAATAAGGCTGAGATACATACAGTACCAGTCAAAAGTTTGGACACACCTACTCATTCAAGGGTTTTTCTTTAATTTTATACATTTCTACATTGTAGAATAATAGTGAAGACATCAAAACTATGGAGTAACACATATGGAATCATGTAGTAACCAAATAAGTGTGAAACAAATCCAAATATATTTTATATTTGAGATTCTTCAAAGTAGCCACCCTTAGCCTTGATGGCAGCTTTGCCAGCTTTGTTGTAATGGTTGTTGAATTCCTAACCATAACACGTGGACATTGGCTACATGACTGGAAATGGTTCAACTCTGAGACTACCGATCCCTACAGAATAAGAGCAAATCTTAGATAATAATTACTATGCAGCTGGAAATTATGTCAACCTGGGATGCGAAGACCGACAACCGCCGTAACATCTATTATATGAGAACATTTCTGAATGGTACTCTGAAGTATCCATTATAACTACGAAAGACTAATCTTCAGAGAAGCAGAGAGAGAGACGATGATGAACTGACTCTCCAACAGAAGGACTGACGATTCCAACAGAGATCACAACGACACACTGGGCGTAAATATATATACAGTGGGGAGAACAAGTATTTGATACACTGCCGATTTTGCAGGTTTTCCTACTTACAAAGCATGTAGAGGTCTGTAATTTTTATCATAGGTACACTTCAACTGTGAGAGAAGGAATTGTATTTATTTATTTTTTATTTCACCTTTATTTAACCAGGTAGGCAAATTGAGAACACGTTCTCATTTACAATTGCGACCTGGCCAAGATAAAGCAAAGCAGTTCGACACATACAACAACACATGGTTACACATGGAGTAAAACAAACATACAGTCAATAATACAGTGAAAAATAAGTCTATATACAATGTGAGCAAGTGAGGTAAGGGAGGTGAAAGGCAAACAAAATATATATATAAATAAATAAAAATATAAAAAGGCCATGGTGGCGAAGTAAATACAATATAGCAAGTTAAAAAATAAAAAATAAACACTGGAATGGTTGGTTTGCAGTGGAAGAAAGTGCAAAGTAGAGATAGAAATAATGGGGTGCAAAGGAGCAAAATAAATAAATGAATACAGTAGGTAAAGAGGTAGTTGTTTGGGCTAAATTATAGATGGGCTATGTACAGGTGCAGTAATCTATGAGCTGTTCTGACAGCTGGTGCTTAAAGCTAGTGAGGGAGATAAGTGTTTCCAGTTTCAGAGATTTCTGTAGTTCGTTCCAGTCATTGGCAGCAGAGAACTGGAAGGAGAGGTGGCCAAAGGAAGAATTGGTTTTGGGGGTGACCAGAGAGATATACCTGCTGGAGCGCGTGCTACAGGTAGGTGCTGCTATGGTGACCAGCGAGCTGAGATAAGGGGGGACTTTAAAACAAAAAAACAGAAAATCCCATTGTATGATATTTAAGTAATTAATTTGCATTTTATTGCATGACATAAGTATTCAATCACCTACCAACCAGTAAGAATGCCAGCTCTCACAGACCTGTTAGTTTTTCTTTAAGAAGCCCTCCTGTTCTCCACTCATTACCTGTATTAACTGCACCTGTTTGAACTCGTTACCTGTATAAACGACACCTGTCCACACACTCAATCAAACAGACTCCAACCTCTCCACAATGGCCAAGACCAGAGAGCTGTGTAAGGACATCAGGGATAAAATTGTAGACCTGCACAAGGCTGGGATGGGCTACAGGACAATAGGCAAGCAGCTTGGTGAGAAGGCAACAACTGTTGGGGCAATTATTAGAAAATGGAAGAAGTTCAAGATGACGGTCAATCACCCTCGGTCTGGGGCTCCATGCAAGATCTCACCTCGTGGGGCATCAATGATCATGAGGAAGGTGAGGGATTAGCCCAGACCTACACGGCAGGACCTGGTCAATGACCTGAAGAGAGCTGGGACCACAGTCTCAAAGAAAACCATTATTAACACACTACGCCGTCATGGATTAAAATCCTGCAGCGCACGCAAGGTCCCCCTGCTCAAGCCAGTACATGTCCAGGGCCGTCTGAAGTTTGCCAATGACCATCTGGATGATCCAGAGGAGGAATGGGAGAAGGTCATGTGGTCTGATGAGACAAAAATAGAGCTTTTTGGTCTAAACTCCACTCGCCGTGTTTGGAGGAAGAAGAAGGATGAGTACAACCCCAAGAACACCATCCCAACCGTGAAGCATGGAGGTGGAAACATCATTCTTTGGGGATGCTTTTCTGCAAAGGGGACAGGACGACTGCACCGTATTGAGGGGAGGATGGATGGGGCCATGTATCGCGAGATCTTGGCCAACAACCTCCTTCCCTCAGTAAGAGCATTGAAGATGGGTCGTGGCTGGGTCTTCCAGCATGACAACGACTCGAAACACACAGCCAGGGTAACTAAGGAGTGGCTCCGTAAGAAGCGTCTCAAGGTCCTGGAGTGGCCTAGCCAGTCTCCAGACCTGAACCCAATAGAAAATCTTTGGAGGGAGCTGAAAGTCCGTATTGCCCAGCGACAGCCCCGAAACCTGAAGGATCTGGAGAAGGTCTGTATGGAGGAGTGGGCCAAAATCCCTGCTGCAGTGTGTGCAAACCTGGTCAAGAACTACAGGAAACGTTTGATCTCTGTAATTGCAAACAAAGGTTTCTGTACCAAATATTAAGTTCTGCTTTTCTGATGTATCAAATACTTATGCATGCAATAAAATGCAAATTAATTACTTAAAAATCATACAATGTGATTTTCTGTCTCTCACAGTTGAAGTGTACCTATGATAAAAATTACAGACCTCTACATGCTTTGTAAGTAGGAAAACCTGCAAAATCGGCAGTGTATCAAATACTTGTTCTCCCCACTGTATATATATATATATATTGTATATATTGATTGCAGTTATTCCCGAATGAGTGAGCATTCATATCCAAAGGAATAAAATTTAAATGAATGGAATTATAGTAGTACTGTGTGTAGTGAGCCCTCTGTTCTTTCCCGCCTGTTCTCAGTCTACACCCACTTTCCTTTGTCCACCAAGCCGTCATATCGGCTTAGCTCAATAGGGAACCTCCCCTATCATTTCCTTGTAACCATATCTACTGTGTTGTTTGTTTATGCATTTCTGTGATCATTTAGTTAGTTAGTAAATAAATGATTAAGACAATTTGTGTATGGATGATTCATAGTAAAGGCTGGATTCGTGCAGATAACCAACAATTTCCCACGTTTGGAATGAGACTAATGTGAAATAAAGAATAATTGATTAATTAGAAGACTAATGATCAGATATTAAAATATCTGAAGAGTTATATAAGGAAAATTATAACTTTAATCTGAAGATTTTCCTTGGTGCCCCGACTTCCTAGTTAATTACATTTACATGATTAGATTAATCACATAATAATAATTATAGAGAATTGATTTGATAAAATAATAGTCTTCACTGTTAATGATTCCAAAGACACTACAACACCATCATTAAATTTGCCGATGACACAACAGTGGTAGGCCTGATCACTGATGACAACAATGAGACATCTTATAGGGAGGAGGTCAGAGACCTGGCTGTGTGGTGCCAGGACAACAACCTCTCCTCAACGTGATCAAGACAAAGGAGATGATTGTGGACTACAGGAAAAAGAGGACTGTGCACGCCCCCATCCTCATCGACGGGACTGCAGTGGAGCAGGTTGAGAGCTTCAAGTTCCTTGGTGTCCACATCACCAACAAACTAACGTGGCCCAAGCACACCATGACAGTCGTGAAGCGAGCACGACAAAACTCCCCCTCAAGAGACTGAAAAGATTTGGCATGGGTCCTCAAAAGGTTATACAGCTGCACCATTGAGAGCTTCCTGACTGGTTGCATCACTGCCTGGTGTGGCAACTGCTCAGCCTCTGACCACAAGGCACTACAGAGGGTAGTGCGAACGGCCCAGTACATCACTGGGGCCAAGCTTCCTGCCATCCAGGGCCTCTATACCAGGCTGTGTCAGAGGAAGGCCCTTGAAATTGTCAAAGACTCCAGCCAACCTAGCAATAGACTGTGCTCTCTGCTACCGCACGGCAAGCGGTACCGGAGCGCCAAGTCTAAGTCCAAGAGGCTTCTAAACAGCTTCTATCCCCAAGCCATAAGACTCCTGAACATCTAGTCAAATGGCTACCCAGACTATTTGTATTGCCGCCCCCTCTCCCCTCTCCACACCACTGCCACTCTCTGTTGTCATCTATGCACAGTCACTTTAATTAACTCTACCTACATGTACATACTACCTCAACTAACCGGTGCCCCCGCACAGTGACTCTGTACTGGCACCCCCCTGTATATATTGTTATTTTTTACTGCTGCTCTTTAATTACTTGTTACTTTTATCTCTTATTCTTATCTGTATTTTTTTAAACTCCCCTTTTGGTTAGGGGCTCGTAAGTAAGCATTTCACTGTAAGGTCTACCTGTTGTATTCGGCGCATGTGACTAATACAATTTGATTTGATTTGATACTGTAGGTCTAATGTATAAAGTACTGTATGATAGGCTAGCCCGAAGCTGTAGAAACGATCACCACCCCTCTCTTCTTATGTGGTCTGTATCTTTGTCAGGGATCTGGTTCATTATATGACAGATGCTTGTTAATATCTTAACTCACTTTTATAGCGGTCTAATTAAAACACTCCCAGACACATCAATGTGAACAGGGACAGATTGAATGAGTATACTAGGATTTTCTAAACTTGTATGTTCAGTTATCAGGTACAAAGTTTACAATACATTACAGCACTGCTACAGTATGTAATCTAATAGTACCAGCCGGTGCCTTACACATCTCATAATTCATCTCATAATTCATCTCATAATTCATCTCATAATTCATTATAAATAATGGGAATAATTGTCCTAAAAATTAGATCCTTATTCATCCCTCCAGAATGAGAGAGAGTGTAATGTTTACTGTTAATTTCTGATTGTTTATTTCCCTTGTTTATTTCCCTTTTGTTTATTGTCTAGTTCACTTGCTTTGCCAATGTAAACATACATTATGTTTCCCATGCCAATAAAGCCCTTTGAATTGATTTGAACTAAGAGAGACTGAGAGAGAGCTGGAGAGAGAGATAGTGTATGTGTGTCTGTGTGTGTGCAACAGCTTTTATAGATTTCCAAGGATGACATTATGACTGTGATATTCTCTTGTCAGTCTCCATCTCTCCCGTTTCTATGCCACACAGTTTGTGTTAGGGAAACAAAAGCCTGAAAGAAAAAGAGAGAATAGAAAGGAACCAAACTCAACTCTCTCGCCCCTCGCAAAGCAATGGATCACTCTCTGCCACCCATACCGACAGACAGCTGCCCACTTGGCAAGTAGCACAGCATGTGGGTAATGAGTGGAGAAGGCAGAGAGAGAGGGAGGAGATGGGATAGAGAGAGGGAAGAGAGGGAACAGAGAGAGGGAGGTGAGGGGATAGAAAGAGAATGAGGAGAAGGGATAGAGAGAGGGAGGAGAGGGAATAGAGAGAGGGAGGGGAGGGGATAGAGAGAGAGGGAGGAGAGGGGATAGAGAGAGAGGGAGGAGAGGGGATAGAGAGAGTATGATGAGAGGGGAGAGGGATGAGATGGGATAGAGAGGGAGGGAGTAGAGGGGAGGGGATAGAGAGAAAGAGGGGAGAGGGAGGAGAGGGGATAGAGAGAGAGGGAGGAGAGGGGAGAGGGAGGAAATGGGACAGAGAGAGAGAGAGGGAGGGAATAGAGAGAGAGGGAGGAGAGGGGATAGAGAGGGAGGGAGGAGGGGGATAGAGAAAGTGTGAGGAGAGGGGAGAGGGAGGAGAGGGGATAGAGAGAGAGGGATGAGAGTGGAGAGGGAGGTGAGAAGAGAGCAAGAGAGATAGATTGGAGGTGAGGGGACAGAGAGGTTGGCGAGGTGACTGAAAGAGAGGCGAGGGTTGGGGGGGTGTACATTTGAGTCCAGCTGGCTCTTCCTTATCTAACAGGCTGGGCTTTGTGAAAACAGACAGCTGCAGGGGGACAGGGTTGGCCATGAGTTGGGAGTGTGGATGCATCAGTAAGATTTGTCAGGTCATCATCAGTGGCTCAGTCATGGATAGGATTTCCTCTTTCAGTATTAATAACTACGAGTGGCTTTGAGATTAGATTACCGTTACATGACAGGCTAGGGGGTAGATATTGGGGCAGAGCATTGAAGGTGTCTTATGAGTCATAATTTTTACGGCACAGCTAGAAGCTACAACATCCTTCACCATGGGTCACCTCTCTCTGTCCACTGTTCATCATGTTTTGATGCAGATACAAAGTTCAGTAGAAGTAGATTTTCCAAACCTTTCTAACTGACAAAGATGTTCCTGTTTCCATAAACTCCAAAGTGGAGTGGATTGCCTGCAGAGGTAGAGTATACACTATCCTGGGAGGAAACACTCTGTCATGTGCTGAGCTACATTCTCTACTCTGTGTCCTTAGAGGGTTGTAGTCTACTCTGTGCTCTCAGAGGGTTGTAGTCTACTCTGTGCTCTCAGAGGATTGTAGTCTACTCTGTTTATTTTTAATTTGTATTTGACTAGGCAAGTCAGTTAAGAACAAATTCTTATTTTCAATGACGGCCTAGGAACAGTGGGTTAACTGCCTTGTTCAGGGGCAGAACGACAGATTTTTACCTTGTCAGCTCGGGGATTCGATCTTGCAACCTTTCGATTACTAGTCCAACGCTCCAACCACTAGGCTACCTGCCGTTCTCAGAGGGTTGTAGTCTACTCCGTGTTCTCAGAGGGTTGCAGTCTGCTCTGTGTTCTCCGGTTCCCCTCTCTCCACTGGGATTCTCTGCCTCTAACCCTATTACAGGGGCTGAGTCACTGGCTTACTGATGCTCTTCAATGCCGTCCCTATGAGGGGTGCGTCACTTGAGTGAGTTGAGTCATTGACGTGATCTTCCTGTCCGGGTTAGCGCTACCCTTGGGTTTGTGACGTGGGGAAGATCTTCATGGGCTATACTCGGCCTTGTCTCAGTGTAGTAGGTTGGTGGTTGAAGATATCCCTCTAGTTGTGTGGGGGCTCTGCTTTGGCAAAGTGGGTGGGGTTATAACCTGCATGTTTGGCACTGTCCGGGGGTATCGTCGGACAGGGCCACAGTGTCTCCCGACCCCTACTGTCTCAGCCTCCAGTATTTATGCTGCAACAGTTTATGTGTCGGGGGGCTAGGGTCAGTCTGTAATATCTGGAGTATTTCTCCTGTCTTATCCGTTGTCCTGTGTGAATTTTAGTATGTTCCCTGTAATTCTCTCTCTCTCTTTATCTCTCTTTCTCCTTCTCTCTCTCTTTCTCTCTCTCTTTCTCTCTCTCTTTCTCTCTCTCTACTCTCTGAGGACCTGAGCCCTAGGACCATGCCTCAGGACTACCTGGCCTGATAACTCCTTCCTTTCTAGGGAGTTTTTCCTAGCCACCGTGATTCTACATCTGCATTGCTTGCTGTTTGTGGTTTTAGGCTGGGTTTCTGTACAGCACTTTGTGACATCGGCTGATGTAAAAAGGGCTTTATAAATACATTTGATTGAAATCTTATTGATGTAGCCTACTCTGTGTTTTCAGAGGGTTGTAGTCTACTCTGTGTTTTCAGAGGGTTGCAGTCTACTCAGTGGATCACTGTGAAGAGGTAGACAGTAGACAGGCTTTTGGAGGGAGATGTTCATATATCTCCCCTTTCACAATAGAAATACAACCTCCAACCTCTTGACATTCAAAGCGCCACAAGGGAGGGATTTGGGCTGAAGGGTAATCAAGATCACAACTTCAAAGACCTTGTATCCAGCTAGTCAACATCATGTCTGTTCTGTGATTACCTTCCTTAAGTAGAGTTATCCATACCACAACATTCTGGCATAGTTCCAAAATTGGTGAGAAGTTTCGATAAGAAGGCCCCTGAAACTTCTTGTTTACTATATAACGTCCATCAATAACTTTTTAAAATGTCAAATCTATTTACAAGTTAAAGACAGCAATCAAACAATCGTTACAGCATCTGTGAATTAAAACAACTTTTCACATAATCCCTCTGGGATTTAAGACACACATTCCAGAATGAAAGGTTGAGAGAGAGAGAAGCAAATCTGAGGTCCCAATGACAGAGACAGGCAGGTAGGTAGGCGGCATGGCCAGGCATCCACAAATACTGTGTGATTGATAGCTCAGATTGGGGCTCGGGGCTCCCCACGCCACACATTCATGGTCACTTCCTGGGTTCCTTTGTGAGGAGCGAGGGGCATGTGACCTGGAATGTTGGCACACGGTGCGGCCCTAAACGGGGGCTCTGCCATCTGCCGCAGTAATTCAGCTGGCGCTCTCATGCCAGAACAGAGCCGCGCACTTACGTAATGCATTCAGACCCACACAATGCACAGAAACAAATAGGCACAAGTTGACTTGTAAAAAATAAGGAGGGCTTGTTTGGCTGTGGAAGGATGGAGGGACTGGGACCAGTGTGAGGGGAGACTGCTTGTGTTAGTCCAAGCCCTGACGTTGGGGGGCCCTATGTACCTCTACAAACATCAAAGGAGATTTATAAAGCCTTTCTTAGAGTTTAGAAGGGATAGTTTAGAATCTGGCGTGGCAGGTTGTCGTGGCGTTTGTTTTAGGGGGAATGCTTCTGTTGCAGTGGTGTAGTAGATATTAGTGGTGTTTTAATATGTGAAGAATTATCAACATTCAACAGGTAGTCTAAACCCAAATCACGCTTATAATTCAGTTTGAATAACAATTTTGACCAAAATTCAAGAAAGCTATGGACATAAAGTCAACCAACATACCCTCTAATATAAACTGTATTTCCACAAAGGAGCATTAAACAAAGAGGACATGGTATGAACCGCCGAACATCAAAAATGTCAAACATAACAAGAGCACAGTCAAGACAAAACAAGTGAATGGAAACTGTATTGAATAAGCCTCACCTGTATAAAAAAAAACTAGTCATGTGACCCTACCTCAGGAATGTACTTCGCGCCATCTCTGCTCTGCTCTGTGTTCAGCTCTGTGTTGGCCAGAACTGGGTTCAAATGGTTAACACAGCATCTGTGAATTAAAACAACTTTTCACATATCTTTTCACAATCTTTTGTTTGCGTTAGCCTGTCTGGAGTGTGAAATGGGTGAGGTTTACACTTGTCAGACTAGTACATTGGTTCTATTGTACCAGGCAAGCTCAATCAAGCATATATAAAGTATTTCAAATTATTTCAAATAGCATTTGAACCCGGGTCTGGTGTTCACTGCCGTCTCCAAGAGGCATTCCTGGAGCTCACTGGAGCTGGCTGGTGGGGGGGTGGTGAAAGGGTGGTGGAGGAGTGCATCCAGGGGTTCAGCCAAAACGCAGCATGTGGCCTGCCAGAGCCAGATCCAGAGGGGAGGAACACTGCCAGGGCTCGTGTGCTCCACCCGGGCCAAAAAACACCAGAGAGAGAGAGAGCCAGGTTTTCACTGTTTGTCAAGCGCAACTCACACATACGCTTGTTCCAGGGGCCAGATTGTATCACATTCACAGCATTGTTAAGAATCAACCAACCATAGCTACTACAACCACAACTACAAAAACCTCACACACATACAGTACATTACATTGAATATTTTTTTCTCCAACATTTGTACAAATAAAATACAACAGTACGTCTGCACTCCCTTCCCATTGTTTATATCCCTCCTGCTCTATTGCGCATTATTATTATAATTTTTTTTTTTAAATGTTATTTTATTTATTACGATCTTGTCTCATGGCTGCAACTCCCCACCGGGCTCGGGAGAAGCGAAGGTCGAGTCATGCGTCCACCGAAACATGACACGCCAAATCGCACTTCATAACACCCGCTCGCTTTACCTGGAAGCCAGCTGCACCAGTGTGTCAGATGAATACATTTATTTTTCATTGTGGCGTCAGTGAGATACAATCATATCGCTACACCCACTATAACATCTCCTAAATATGTGTATGCCACCAATTTTTATTTATTTAATTTGATTCAAATCCATGATGTTCTGCTCTCTATCCATGGAATTATTTCACTGCACCACCAGGGTGGAGTTAGCAGGCCATGTTTGTTTTTTACTCATACAATGCTGTTCATTTTAGTCTATTCAAACAGCATATTTCAAAGGAAACAAGCACTCATTAAGATCAGGTGTGGCCAACACACCTGAACGCATTTAACAAGATAGAGTTTGGTCGATGCTGAGAACAGAATGTATATGTTTTAAATAACATTCTCTGAACATTACTCATGTTTTCTTGTGGTTTTTATGGAAAGTTTTCTTAGTGTTCTGAGAAGATTACTTTAAATAGAACCATGAGGAAATCTGCAGAAAATATTATGCTGAAGTACTGGAATTCCAACAGAAGAACGATCTGCGGCTATGGAACCCTGACCTGTTCACCGGACGTGCTACCTGTCCCAGACCTGCTACCTGTCCCAGACCTGCTACCTGTCCCAGATCTGCTGTTTTCAACTCTCTAGAGACAGCAGGAGCGGTAGAGATACTCTTAATGATCGGCTGTGAAAATCCAACTGACATTTACTCCTGAGGTGCTGACATGTTGCACCCTCGACAACCACTGTGATTATTATTATTTGACCATGCTGGTCATTTATGAACATTTGAACATCTTGGCCATGTTCTGTTATAATCTCCACCCGGCACAGCCAGAAGAGGACTGGCCACCCCTCATAGCCTGGTTCCTCTCTAGGTTTCTTCCTAGGTTCTGGCCTTTCTAGGGAGTTTTTCCTAGCCACCGTGCTTCTACGCCTGCATTGCTTGCTGTTTGGGGTTTTAGGCTGGGTTTCTGTACAGCACTTTGAGATATCAGCTGATGTAAGAAGGAATATATAAATATATTTGATTTGATTTAGATTTGATGTGTTTCTTACCGTTATCTGCAAACTAACCATAGGACAACCACGCTCTCACCAAACTCTAAGAAACATGGTTCTCAGAACGTTATGTGCTAGCTGGGCTCCGAGTAGTTAACTAGAACTTTTGGTTTGGGGTTAAAGAGGTGTAATGCAATGTCTCTCTATCCTCTGATTAGTTTGCTTTGAACCCAGGAGGGGCAGCAGGAGTGAGAAATTGCCCCTGATTCTAACTTGATTTGGACCAGATGGACATGTGACAGGAATTAGAGCAGTCCCACATGTTCCTCAGTGCCCTGCTCTGATAGCTGGGTCAGGGTCATGGTGAATGTCTCACTACTGACTGACTCCCACTCTCTGAACTCAGAGAAGCATGGAAGCTTTCCATTTTTCTGTTGTTGCCAAGAAACCCATAAATTGCAGTTCCACAGTTCCTTTACATGTAGTACAGATAATGCAATGAATAGAATAGGATGTGGTCCAAGTTCTTGCTGACTCTGATGCTGTACAGAATATCCCGCCATGGCCCTGACAGGTGATCAGTCATGCAACTCTTTTAACCCTTTACACTCGTGGTAAATGGCCTAAATGGATGTCCTTCTTACAGAAGAAATATGAAAGCATATGCTTAAGCATGGTAGCAATTGCTGCCGCTTTCAAGGAGCCGGACACTAATCCGGACGCTTATAAGATATCCCACTATGCCCTCAGACGAACCATCAAACAAGCAAAGCGTCAATACAGGATTAAGATTGAATCATACTATACCGGCTCTGACGCTCGTTCGATGTGGCAGGGCTTGAAAACTATTACGGACTACAAAGGGAAACCCAGATGTGAGCTGCCCAGTGACGCGAGCCTACCAGACGAGCTAAATGCCTCTTATACTCGCTTCGAGGCAAGCAACACTGAAGCATGCACGAGAGCACCAGCTGTTCTGGATGACTGTACTCTTTAAACAGGTCAACATTCACAAAGCCGCGGGTACAGATGGACATGTACTCAAAGCATGCGTGGATCAACTGGCAAATGTCTTCACTGACATTTTCAAACTCTCCCTGACTGAGTCTGTAATACCTAAATGTTTCAAGCAGACCACCATAGTCCCTGTGCCCAAGGAAGTGAAGGCAACCTGCCTAAATGATTACCGCCTCGTAGCACTCACGTCGGTAGCCATGAAGTGCTTTGAAAGGCTGGTTATGGCTCACATCAACAGCATCCTCCCGGATACCCTAGACCCACTCCAATTCGGATACCGCCCCAACAGATCCACAGATGACGCAATCTCAATCGCACTCCACACTGCCCTTTCACACCTGGACAAAAGGAACACCTATTTGAGAATGCTGTGCATTGACTACAGCTCAGCGTTCAACACCATAGTGCCCACAAAGCTCATCACTAAGCTAAGAACCCTGGGACTAAACACCTCCCTCTGCAAGCCGCCCTCAGGTGGTAAGGGTAGGTAACAACACATCTACCACGTTGATCCTCAACACTGGGGCCCATAAGGCGTGTGTACTTAGACCTCTCCTGTACTCCCTGTTCACCCACGACTGCGTGGCCAAACACGACTCCAACATCATCATTAAGTTTGCTGACGACACAACAGTGGTAGGCCTGATCACCGACGATGATGAGACAGTCTACAGGGAGGAGGTCAGAGACCTGGCAGTGTGGTGCCAGGACAACAACCTCTCCCTCAATGTGAGCAAGACAAAGGAGCTGATCGTGGACAACAGGAAAAGGCTGGCCGAACAGGCCCCCATTAACATCAACGGGGTTGTAGCGGAGCGGGTCGAGAGTTTCAAGTTCCTTGTTGTCCACATCACCAACGAACTATCATGGTCCAAACACACCAAGACAGTTGTGAGGAGGGCACGACAAAACCTTTTCCCCCTCAGGAGACTGAAAAGATTTGGTGTGGGATGGCAACTGCTCAGCATCTGACCGTAAGGCGCTGCAGAGGCGCTAGTGCGTACGGCCCAGTACATTACTGGGACCAAGCTTCCTGCCATCCAGGACGTATATAATAGGCAGTGTCAGAGGAAAGCCCATAAAATTATAAGAGACACCAGTCACCCAAGTCATAGACTGTTTTCTCATGGCAATCGGTACCGGATAGCTTCTACCCCCAAGCAATAAGACTGCTGAACAATTAAGCAAATGACCACCGGACTATTACATTGACCCCCCCCCCGCCCCTCTATTTGTTTTGTACACTGCTGCTACTCGCTGTTTATTATCTATGCATAATCACTTCACCCCTACCTACATGTACAAATTACCTCGACTAACCTGTACCTGTACTAACCTTTTTGACTCAAAGAAGAGTCTTCAACTATAAGGTCTTCAGCAAAAGAGTCTTCAACTATAAGGTCTTCAACTATAAGGTCTTCAGCAAAAGAGTCTTCAACTATAAGGTCTTCAACAAAAGAGTCTTCAACTATAAGGTCTTCAGCAAAAGAGTCTTCAACTATAAGGCCTTCAACAAAAGAGTCTTCAACTATAAGGTCTTCAACAAAAGAGTCTTCAACTATAAGGTTTTCAGCAAAAGAGTCTTCAACTATAAGGTCTTCAACAAAAGACTCTTCAACTATAAGGTCTTCAACAAAAGACTCTTCAACTATAAGGTCTTCAACAAAAGAGTCTTCAACTATAAGGTGCTTTTTTTAACACTCCTAGCTGTGCCGTTGAGGAACTAGAGCGAGCACACTAACATACGATCTTACAGTGTTAGGCTTTCACAAGGCAATTCAGAGAAACAGATAGTAATTTGGGTGTTCATAGAAAGGAGTCATGAGTTCATTCAGGTGCTTGTTCTGGAGAAAATGTTCTTCACAATCGACCAACATTGTGTTCAGAACAACCCAGGGTATGACGTCATGTCATCTTGTAACTGTACATCAAACATAGTGATTATAAACATTGACACTGTATACGACATGGGTTTTATGATATGGAAATGTAAAGTGCACATTTAAAATTGTATTGTCAAATACACCGGATAGGTGCAGTGAAATGTGGTGTTTTACAGGGTTAGCCGTTGTAGTATATTTGGACTCACGGGTGTTTGTCTTGCTTGTATGATATCAAAGCGGTATTTATTACAATCCTCAAGGTCTCATCGTTCATAATACATTGAGTCCTCTTAATTTACAGAATTTCCCTCACTCAGAAAACCAAAAAATATGCAAAAGTTGCCCAATTAGCAGGAGGGATGGGGACAACTTCTTGCCGTGTGCGGTGCTCAAGTTCAGAACGGCTGTCAGTCAAAACTCATACAGCGCTGTTCCAATTTAAGCCTTCGTCAGTGGCCAAATCTGCCAAATCTGAGTGTGAAGGGCTACAAAAATCTATGTGAAGTACATAAAACATGAACATGTTAATCCGGGGAAAGCCTTGCCCCTGAAAAATGTTATGAACCAGTCAGCGCAAGGACATGAACTTTACTTCCTAACTCTCTGTTCTATTCTGCTCTTTTCCCATCCTATCAATCCTGCTTTCTGAGTCATACTCCCACTGGAATGTCAGTGACTCACAATGAGACAAGAATAATACTTTCATTTTAAAGGGATACCAATGTGCATACAGAAAGTTGGACATGCAACAAAACACTTGCATGCTGTTGGAAATAATGTATATTGTCCACATGTCAGCATAAGATTTAGACACACCCTCCTGTCTATGTAGGTTACCTGATGCAGTTTGTGTTTCACACAAGAGCCGTCATACCAAACTACTCCCACTCAAGTCACACCAACTCCCTGGCAATCTCCAGCTCTCTCTCTGTGTGTGTGTGTGTGTGTGTGTGTGTGTGTGTGTGTGTGTGTGTGTGTGTGTGTGTGTGTGTGTGTGTGTGTGTGTGTGTGTGTGTGTGTGTGTGTGTGTGTGTGTGTGTGTGTGTGTGTGTGTGTGTGTGTGTGTGTGTGTGTGTGTGTGTGTGTGTGTGTGTGTGTGTGTACACACAGAGGTACTCAATCTTTGATTACTGTACAGCTTATTTAAGATTCCCCCCTCCCCTATTTGACTTCCATTAATTATTGCAGTTTATTACATTATTACAATGTATTGCAATGAATTCTGTTTTTGTATCAGGTGACAGTTAATATGCATTCTGAAAGGTGGAGGAACTCCATATATGCACATCCTGTCTGCCTGACCCTGAAACCTTCTCAAACCTTTGTATTCAATATATCTCAAAGGTGTGTTCCGTTTGCATGACTTCAAACAATTACTAAAGTGGTTTAATGCCTAGCTACATGTCTTCTTTCAGCCCAAGGGGACAGTTCACGTGGACCTAAAGTAGAGCTGAAAACATATCTGGTTAAGTTGACAGACAGGAGACAGACACTAGAAGACGGCTGTCTGTTTTGATTGAGTCTGCGTTCCAGAGGTGCAGAACAGCCATCCAGGTCTGTCTGTCTGATAAGACAGTGTCAGAAGTGCAGAACAGCCATCCATGTCTGTCTGTCTGATAAGACAGTGTCAGAGGTGCAGAACAGCCATCCAGGTCTGTCTGTCTGATTGAGACAGTGTCAGAGGTGCAGAACAGCCTGTCTGATAAGACAGTGTCAGAGGTGCAGAACAGCCATCCACGTCTGTCTGTCTGATAAGACAGTGTCAGAGGTGCAGAACAGCCATCCAGGTCTGTCTGTCTGATAAGACAGTGTCAGAGGTGCAGAACAGCCATCCAGGTCTGTCTGTCTGATAAGACAGTGTCTGAAGTGCAGAACAGCCATCCACGTCTGTCTGTCTGATAAGACAGTGTCAGAGGTGCAGAACAGCCTGTCTGATAAGACAGTGTGAATGTATTTAGCAGTTGGTGTTGCTGTTGGAGTGGCTGTGTGGGATCAGTGTAGAGGATCCTTATAGAGGATCAGTGTAGAGGATCATTGTAGAGGTTCATTGTAGAGGATCAGTGTGTAGAGGATCAGTGTAGAGGTTCAGTGTGCAGAGGATCAGTGTGCAGAGGATCAGTGTGTAGAGGTTCATTGTAGAGGATCAGTGTGTAGAGGATCAGTGTGTAGAGGATCCTTATAGAGGATCCTTATAGAGGATCCTTATAGAGGATCAGTGTAGAGGATCAGTGTAGAGGATCAGTGTGTAGAGGATCAGTGTGCAGAGGATCAGTGTAGAGGAGCAGTGTAGAGGATCAGTGTAGAGGATCAGTGTAGAGGCTCAGTGTAGAGGATCCGTGTTTAAAGGATCAGTGTAGAGGATCAGTGTAGAGGATCCATGTTTAAAGGATCAGTGTAGAGGATCAGTGTAGAGGATCCTTATAGAGGATCCGTGTAGAGGATCAGTGTAGAGGATCAATGTGTAGAGGATCCATGTTTAAAGGATCAGTGTAGAGGCTCAGTGTAGAGGATCAGAGTGTAGAGGATCAGTCTTTAAAGGATCAGTGTAGAGGATCAGTGTGTAGAGGATCAGTGTGTAGAGGATCAGTCTTTAAAGGATCAGTGTAGAGGATCCTTATAGAGGATCAGTGTAGAGGATCAGTGTAGAGGATCAATGTGTAGAGGATCCGTGTTTAAATTATCAGTGTAGAGGATCAGTGTAGAGGATCAGTGTAGAGGATCAATGTGTAGAGGATCCGTGTTTAAATTATCAGTGTAGAGGATCAGTGTGTAAAGGATCAGTGTAGAGGATCAGTGCAGGCACACACTTTTGTAGTTAGGTAAATAGTCGAAGTCTCCAGCCACTTTAGGCATAGACTGTTTTCTCTGTTACCACACGGCAAGCGGTACCAGCGCACCAATACTGAAACCAACAGGATCCTGAACAGCTTCCACCCCCAAGCCATAAGACTGCTAAATAGTTAGTTAAATAGTTAACCAAATAGCTACCCGGACTATCTGCAAAAAAAAACTTTTACAATAACTCTTTTGACTCATCGCATGTGCTGCTACTGTTTATTACATATCCTGTTGCCTAGTCACTTTACCCCTACATATATCTACATATCAAATCAAATCAAATGTTATTAGTCACATGCACCGAATACAACAGGTGTAGACCTTACAGTGAAATGCTTACTTACGAGCCCCTAACCAACAGTGCAGTTTAAAAAAAATACGGATAAGAACAAGATAAACGTAACAAGTAATTAAAGAGCAGCAGTAAAAAATAACAATATATACAGGGGGGTGCCGGTACAGAGTCAATTTGCGGGGACACCGGTTAGTTGAGGTAGTATAGACATGTAGGTTGAGTTATTTAAAGTGACTAGGCATAGATGACAACAGAGAGTGGCAGTGGTGTGGAGAGGGGAGGGGGGGGCAATGCAAATAGTCTGGGTAGCCATTTGACTAGATGTTCAGGAGTCTTATGGCTTGGGGATAGAAGCTGTTTAGAAGCCTCTTGGACCTAGACTTGGCGCTCCGGTATCGCTTGCCGTGCGGTAGCAGAGAGAACAGTCTATTGCTAGGGTGGCTGGAATCTTTGACAATTTCAAGGGCCTTCCTCTGACACCACCTGGTATAGAGGTCCTGCATGGCAGGAAGTCTGGCCCCGGTGATGTACTGGTCCGTTTGCATTACCCTCTGTAGTGCCTTGCGGTCGGAGGCAGAGCAGTTGCCATACCAGGCGGTGATGCAACCAGTCAGGATCCTCTCAATGTAGAACCTTTTGAAGATCTGAGGACCTATGCCAAATATTTTCAGTCTCATGAGGGGGAATAGGTTTTGTTGTGCCCGTTTCATGACTGTCTTGGTGTGCTTGGACCATGTTAGTTTGTTGGTGATGTGGACACCAAGGAACATAAAGCTCTCAACCTGCTCCACTGCAGCCCCGTCAATGAGAATGGGGGCCTGCTCGTTCCGCTTTTTCCTGTAGTCCACAATCATCTCCTTTGTCTTGATCACATTGAGGGAGAGGTTGTTATCCTGGCACCTCCTCCCTATATGCTGTCTCGTTGTTGTTGGTGATCAGGCCTACCACTGTTGTGTCATCGGCAAATTGAAAACTTAATGATGGTGTTGGAGTCGTGCCTGGCCGTGCAGTCATGGGGGAACAGGGAGTACAGGAGGGGGCTGAGCTCGCACCCCTGAGGGGCCCCTGTGTTGAGAATCAGCCTGGCGGATGTGTTGCTACCTACCCTCACCACCTGGGGGCAGCCCATCAGGAAGTCCAGGATCCAGTTGCAGAGGAAGGTGTTTAGTACCAGGGTTCTTAGCTTATTGATGAGCTTTGAGGGCACTATGGTGTTGAACGCTGAGCTGTAGTCAATGAGCAGCATTCTCACATAGGTGTTCCTTTGTCCAGGTCGGAAAGTGTGGAGTGCAATAGAGATTGCATCGTCTGTGGATCTGTTGTGGTGGTATGCAAATTGGAGTGTGTCTAGGGTTTCTGGGATGATGGTGTTGATGTGAGCCATGACCAGCCTTTCAAATCACTTCATGGCTACAGACGTGAGTGCTATGGGTCTGTAGTCATTTAGGCAGGTTACCTTAGTGTTCTTGGGTAGAGGGACTATGGTGGTCTGCTTAAAACATGGTGGTATTACAGACTCGGACAGGGAGAGGTTAAAAATGTCAGTGAAGACACCTGCTAGTTGGTCAGTGCATGCTCGCAGTACACGTCCTGGTAATTCGTCTGGCCCTGCGGCCTTGTGAATGTTGACCTGTCTGAAGGTCTTACTCACATCGGCTGCGGAGAGCGGGATCACACAGTCTTCCGGTACAGCTGGTGCTCTCATGCATGTTTCAGTGTTATTTGCCTCGAAGCGAGCATAGAAGTAGTTTAGCACATCTGGTAGGTTCGTGTCACTGGGCAGCTCTCGGCTGTGCTTCCCTTTGTAGTCTGTAATGGTTTGCAAGCCATGCCACATCCAACAAGCGTTAGAGCTGGTGTAGCACGACTCAATCTTAGTTCTCTATTGATGCTTTGCCTGTTTGATGGTTCGTCAGAGGGCATAGCGGGATTTCTTATTAGCTTCCGGGTTAGAGTCCCGCTCCGTGAAAGCGGCAGCTCTAGCCTTTGTGCGGATGCTGCCTGTAAACCATGGTTTCTGGTTGGGGTATGTACGTGGGGACGACGTCATCGATAGATCATCATCGTAATCGATGCACTTATTGATGAAGCCAATGACAGATGTGGTGTACTCCTCAATGCCATTGGAGGAAATCCAGGACATATTACATTCTGTGCTAGCAAAACAGTCCTGTAGCTTAGCATCTGCTTCATCTGACCACTTTTTTATTGATCTAGTCACTGGTGCTTCCTACTTTAATATTTGCTTGTAAGCAGGAATCAGGAGGGTGGAATTAGTCAGATTTGCCAAATGGAGGGCGAGGGAGAGCTTTGTAGGTATCTCTGTGTGTGGAGTATAGGTGGTCTAGAGTTATTTTCCCTCTGGTTGCGTATTTAACATGCTGATAGAAATTCGGTAAAACTGATGTAATTTTCCCTGCATTACAATGCTATCTTAGTGCCAACCTCTGACTGAGGTGGTATTTAAACAGCTACGAAGAATATGGATGATAACTCTCTCGGTAGGTAGTGTGGTCTACAGCTTATCATGATATACTCAACCTCAGGCGTCAATAGCTCGAGACTTCCTTAGATATAGTGCACCAGCTGTTATTTACAAAAATACATAGTCCGCCGCCCCTTGTCTTACCAGACGCCGCTGTTCTATCCTGCCGGTACATTGTATAACCAGCTAGCTGTATGTTGATATTATTATTATAATGTATGATATGATACTATTATCACTTGTACACTGAGGCTTGCAGGTTAGGTCAGCATGCCTCAAATCAAATCAAATGTTATTTGTCACATGCTTCGTAAACAACATGTTTAAATTAACAGTGATATGTTTACTTATGGCCCTTCCCAACAATGCACAGAGAAACAACAGGTTTAAACTAACAGTGAAATGCTTACTTACGGGCCCTTCCCAACAATGCACAGAGATATAACAGACAGATAATAGAAGGAAAATAACACGAAGAATAAATACAAAATGAGTACCGATAACTTGGCTATATACAGTCCCTTTGGAAAGTGTTCAGACCCCTTGACTTTTCCACATTTTGTTACGTTACAGCCTTATTTTAAAATGGATTAAATAAAAAATATATATCATCAATCTACACACAATACCCCATAATGACAAAGCGAAAACCGGTTTTCAAACATTTTTGCAAATGTATAATAAATAAAAAACTGAAAAACCTTATTTACTTAAGTATTCAGACAGTTTGCTATGAGACTCTAAATTGAGCTCAGGTGCATCCTGTTTCCATTGATCATCCTTGAGATGTTTCTTGATTGGAGTCCACCTGTGATAAATTCAATTGATTGGACGTGATTTGGAAATGCACACCTGTCTATATAAAGTCCCGCAGTTGACAGTGCACGTCAGAGGTCGAAGGAATTTTCCGTAGATTGTCGAGGCACAGATCTGGGGAAGGGTACCAAAACATTTCTGCAGCATTGAAGGTCCGAAAGAACAAATCAATCTTAAATGGAAGAAGTTTTGAACCATCAAGACTCTTTCTAGAGCTGGCCGCCCGACACAACTGAGCTATCGGGGGAGAAGGGCCTTGGTCAGGGAGGTGACCAAGAACCCGATGGTCACTCTGACAGAGCTCTAGAGTTCCTCTGTGGAGATGAGTGAACCTTCCAGAAGGACAACCATCTCTGCTGCACTCCACCAATCAGGCCTTTATGGTAGAGTGGCCAGACGTAAGCCACTCCTCAGTAAAAGGCACGTGACAGCCCGCTTTGAGTTTGTCAAAAGGCACCTAAAAACTCTCAGACCATAAGAAACAAGATTCTCTGGTCTGATGAATCCAAGATTGAACTCTTTGGCCTGAATGCCAAGTGTCACGTCTGAAATAAATCTGGCACCATCGCTACGGTGAAGCATGGTGGTGGCAGCATCATGCTGTGGGGATGTTTTTCAGCGGCAAGGACTGGGAGACTAGTCAGGATCGAGGGACAGATGAACGGAGCAAAGTACAGAGAGATCCTTAATGAAAACCTGCTTCAGAGCGCTCAGGACCTCAGACTGTGGCAAAGTTTCACCTTCCAGTGTCCTTGATAACCCAGCCAGAGCCCAGACTTGAACCCAATCATACAGAAGACTCTTGTCTGTAATCGCTGCCAAAGGTGCTTCAACAAGTACTGAGTAAAGGGTCTGAATATTTATGTAAATGTGATCTTTCATGATTTTTTGTATTTATTTTTTAGCAAAAATGTCAAAGCACCTGTTTTTGCTTTCTCATTATGGGGTATTGTGTGTAGATTGATGAGGGGAAAAGGCTGTAACTTAACAAAATGTGGAAAAAGTCAAGGTGTCTGAATACTTTCCGAAGGCACTGTACCGTAGGTAAGCATTTCACTGTTAGTCTGCACCTGTTGTTAACAAAGCATGTGACAAATGCAATTTGATTTTATTGATTTGCGTTTAGTGATAAACTACTGAGATATGTAGTGAAATATATCTATAGTGATATCTTATATGCTTGATCTAATCAATCTGATAAACATCATTATTTACATACTAACCCTGGCTATGTTACGTTCTCTGCAACTCTGTATAATATTACATCTGCAACTCTGTATAATATTACACATTCCCTATTGTATACTTATAAGTTAACTAAATAATTGTCATACTTCTCTTTCATTGCTCCCTCTTGGTTAGGTCATTATTGTAAAAGACAATGTATTCTCATTGACTTACCTGGTTAAATAAAGTATCTGTTCACACAAGTTATATCACATCACAAGGCCTTAGATAGCTGAGTCAGTCAGAGGAAGAAACTGGTTTAATCCGAGTCGCTATGTCACATTTTAAAGATGTTTGAGGAATTTCACCAGCACTGTAAAGCCCTTTATGACATGTAAAACAGACGTGGGTTAAGCTGTGTGAAGGATATGCCTTAGGGCCTGGGCTGGAGTGCACAAAGGTGTGCCAAAGGCAGTGGAGATGCCACCGACCATTCCAGCCATCTGTTGGTCGGTTCACAGGCAAGAAGAAGAATACTTGAGATGCCATTTTACATTGTATTCATGACAAATCTGTAAAGTCTCAACCATTTACCATTGAGTTCCTTTTCCACATACTCGCTCTAGTTTGCGTTGAAGGAATTAAATCTGTGTGAGAAAGATACCAAATGATAACACTATATTACAGTTTTCCACAATTGTTTACACACGTTTGCTGAATCTTTGAGTCATTTTCCCAAAAACTCTAAACACAAAACGCAAAACTCTACAAATCTCTAGCAAAAGCAAACACTGCATTCAAAACTGTTTTATCTCCAAAATGTTTTTTGCATCAAAATGACACACGTCATATGAATAGATCTGTATACCAATCAACACACTGTGCTCAACACAAAACACTACTATGAATACACCATGAGTAGGTTATGCCTTTTGCATTTTCAGTGTTACACTGTAGCCGGTTGTAACAGATTTACAGTAATGTATACCTACTCAAATATACATAAATAAACACACACATGCAATACATTAACAAAAACATTGTCATTTATTTTCAAAATGCAGTGTTTTTGAACACTTGTGATTTGTATGTAACACTTTCTATACCCAACAGGAGAAAACCAGGAAAAACATTCAGTAAGATAAAGGGCTTTCTGTACAAAAATAAAAATGAAAGTGGCTCATTCTTTCAAAACTAAACACAGAAAGACAAAAACACATGCAAAATTTAAGAAAAAAGACATTAGGCTGCATCCTGCTTCCTATTTGGTCTGGCCCCAGCACCTCATCTACATCACAAGCGATGTTCTCCCTGGCTAAACAGTGGGGAAAGAATCTTCTGGAGTGACGGATCCAGCCGCTGAAAGCCCCCACATCAACTTTACAACATGCATCCTCCATTGCCTGGAGAAGAGGCATGCGTGTGAGGAGATGGCGGTCATACACCTTCCATCGCCATGCCGAAAAAAACTCTTCAATTGGGTTTAGGAATGGGGAAGATGGTGGGAGGTATAGAACAATAAATTGTGGGTGGTCGATGAACCAGATGCTGACCAGAGCAGCCCGGTAGAAACTGACGTTGTCCAAGATGACAACATACCTTGGCTGCTCTGGTCCACCCCTCTGCTCGGCTGGAATGAGGATGCCATGTAGTGTCCAGGAATGTGATGAGAAGGGCGGTGTTGTAGGGACCAAGGTTGGCATGGTGATGGAGGACGCCTTGCTGGCTAACGGCTGCACACATGGTGATATTCCCTCCACGCTGTCCAGGGACATTCACAATGGTGGCCAATAATGTCCTTCCCCGTCCCCTTCTTTTGACTAGGTTGAAGCCAGCCTCATCAATGTAAGTATAAATGTGCTGAATTGCAGCGGCATCCAGCTCCAAGACTCTCTGAAACAGACAAGACAATGTGACATAGACCTAGAGCAGCCAATATGATGAAGCACAATACACTGGATTACAGTACTGCAATGTGTCCATACAGTGCTGATATGATAGTAAATTCATAGTATAGTACTTACTGGCACATATTCATAGCGCTGTTCTTTAACTCTCTCAAATGGTACCCTGTACACCTGTTTCATCCGGATTTGGTTGCGCTGTAAAACACGGTTCAATGTAGACAAGCCCACCTGGTGAATGTTATTGTTTATTGTGTTGTCTACAATTATGTGGTACTGGATTTCTCATAGTCTAATGGTATTGTTTGCCACCACCATGTTCACAATAGCGGTCTCCTGTTCTGGTGTGAACAGCCAGTGTCTTCTACCATGGCCTGACTCTCTCAGTTCTGCAGAAGATCCACAAATATGATAGGATTGGTTATAGTAAGCTAAAATAATCTATTTTCTTTCAATATGAAATTACATTATTGTAACATCAGCCATCAATCACTGAGTAACATAGGCCTACTGATATGTCGGACCTCAGTATACATACATAAAGAGCATAGTGTAGATGGTAGGTAACTTACCGGTTGTCATTTCTGAATGTACGGATAATAGATGCAACTGTGTAGCAGCTCAGGTTGGGCTGAACTCTGCCCAGCCTCCCTCATACTCAATCCATGGTTGAGCACATGGTCAACCAATGTGGCCCTTTTCTCATCTGAGACAACTGTCCTTCCTCATCCTCCTCTTCCTCATCTTCCTATCACGCCTTCACCTCTAGTTCTTGCTTCACCATTGACTTTCATTTTCCTCCAAAACAGGAGAGCTCATCTGTGGCCTTTTATAGTACTAAAGCTCTGATTTCTAAGTGAACAATTCAGCAACTAGTGTTTACACCTGTGAGGAGAGGGTGTTGCCAATTAGTGTACAGAGCTTGGCATTGTGATTGGAGTTGCTTTCCCAAAGGGACTAAAGAGATTTTAATTTTAAATGTTGTGCCTAATGTAGAGAACTGTGTGTAGTGTTTTGCAAAAAGTGTGATATAGAATTGAAAACTGAGTGTAAAGCAGGAATTGTGCTTGCAATTTTGCAGACTTGGTTTAGGGATTTGGTACATTAGTTTCAGGTTTCGGTGATTGTGTTTCAAGTTCGAATTTTAGTGTGTAAACAATTGGGGAAAACTGTAATCAATGATGTGATGATAGTCATATCTGCTAAACCTCACAAACCAGTATTGTTACAACAGACAGTGCAGAATTGTATGACTTCACGTTCTTTTTTCAGTGGCTTTATTAAACACCTTCAACAGGGATCAGCATTGAACCACGTAGCCCACATCTTGTGAATTATAAGGTAATTGTTATGGTAGTGTATCCTGTTCTAATATTTCAGATCACATAAAAGGACAAAGCAAAAGGCTGCAATGTATTCCAGGAGAAGTTGTAAATCCTTCACTTACATTCAGCCCATTCCCTTTTCATAATGATCACTTAACCATTCTCTTTTCCGTAATGGAGCCTAATGATCCTCTTAGTACCACAGGAGACCAGTCTAAATACCACAGGAGCAACCTGGCTGGCACAAACGAGCACCACATCCTTGGCTGGTTAAAAGCAGCAGGTCTCCAGTGTAGAAGAGTTAGCTACTGAGTCAATCAAAGGTCAGGATAAGAGTCACAGAGCACAGAAGTTACATGGTGTCTGTTATGGTTATATGGTGTCTGTTATGGTTACATAGTGTCTGTTATGGTCCAGTAGAAGTTTGAATAGGAATGATGGAATGAGACATCAAAATAAAGAAGTGAATATGTTATTGGTTATTAGCAGACTACAGTTTACAGGTGACTGTTCTGAATGGGGAATTGGGGTTTCTGTTATTCAATATCCACAATAGCTTTTTAATGATCAAATACCTAGTGCAGAAATCAGGTTTATGAAAGCTAATAAAGTAGACTGTTAACAGCCATTATAATGGTCCACATGTGTTCCTGGTTGTTCTAGTTCCGCTGGTGGGGTTAGCTCTGAAAGGACTTCACACGACACACTGTAGCATTGACCCCATTACGATACTGTACTTTAAATTCTAATCATTGTCTTGAGAAACGGACTAAACATTTTCTTACTTTCGCCTTAAACCGATGAGTGCAGACCTATATGTCCTAGTACAATACTAGGACCTATATGTCCTAGTACAGATTATTTAAGGTCAACACGCTAACTAGACAATTAGCAGTGGTGGGGAAAGTACCCAGTTGTCAAACTTGAGTAAAAGTGAAGATAGCTTAATAGGAAATGAAAAAGTAAAAGTATTGGGTTTTAAATATACTTAAGTATCAAGTGTAAATGTAATTGTAATTGCTAAAATATTCATTATCAAAAGTAAAAGTATAAATAATAAAAAATTCCTTATATTAAACTAGACGGTGCAAATGTTTTTATTTATTTAGTATTTACTGGATATGTAGGGGTACACTCTAACACACAGTCCGCCGGATCAGAGGCAGTAGGGATGACCAGGGAGGTTCTCTTGATAAGTGTGTGAATTGGACCATTTTCCTGTCCTGTTAAGCATTCAAAATGTAACGAGTATTCCTGTTCAGTAGTCATATGGCTTGGGGGTAGAAGCTGTTTAGAAGCCTCTTGGACCTAGACTTGGCGCACCGGTACCGCTTGCCATGCGGTAGCAGAGAGAACAGTCTATGACTAAGGTGGCTGGAGTCTTTGACAATTTTTAGTGCCTTCCTCTGACACCGCCTGGTATAGAGGTCCTAGATGGCAGGAAGCTTAGCCCCGCTGATGTACTGGGCTGTACTCACTACCCTCTGTAGTGCCTTGTGGTCAGAGGCAGAGCAGTTACCATACCAGGCAGTGATGCAACCCATCAGGATGCTCTCGATGGTGCAGCTGTAAAACCTCAAATACTCTACTTTTTCCACCACTGCACTTTTATCCAGAACAACTTATAGGAGCAATTAGGGTTAAGTGCCTTGCTCAAGGGAACATTCATATATTCTGATTTTCTGTCTGGATGGAACAAGTTAAGCCCTAATGTTCCGAAATGTTTCCCAGTCGCATTGATTTTATCTCCCGGGTGGCGCAGTGGTCTAGGGCACTGCATCGCAGTGCTAGCTGCGCCACCAGAGTCTCTGGGTTCGCGCCCAGGCTGGGCTGGGTTCGCGCCCAGGCTCTGTCGCAGCCGGCCGCAACCGGGAGATCCGTGGGGCGACGCACAATTGGCATAGCGTTGTCCGGGTTAGGGAGGGTTTGGCCGGTAGGGAGGGTTTGGCCGGTAGGGATATCCTTGTCTCAGTATGTAAAATAAAATAAAATAAATAAATAATAAAAATAATAATAATAATAAAAATAAAAAATAAAGAATTTAATAAAAATGTATGCACTCTACTGTAAGTCGCTCTGGATAAGAGCGTCTGCTCTTGGCCAGTAGGGATATCCTTGTCTCAGTATGTTAAAAAAATGTAATAAAATGTATGCACTCTACTGTAAGTCGCTCTGGCAAAGAGCGTCTGCTAAATGACTAAAATGTAAAATGTGAATGTTAAAGCATATTTATAAACGTTACTATCACATACTTTAAACTTGCATACAACAGGTATATTTTTCCATGCATAGGATAGGTGATGACTTCATGAATTATGTAAAGGTCCACTGATCAGTGCAGGTAGATTCGTCGCTCTGATGTAATGACTACTATAGGCAGACATTGACCTCATTGAGGCGGCAGAGAGCAGACAGTGTCCCCACACACCCCTGGTAGTCACGTCACCCTGGCTCTGAGGAGAAATCCATTAAGCCCAGACCTCTATAGGATCAACTATTCTGAAATGAATGAGACACACTGATGTTGTTTATTTTGATGGCTGGACCGGCGAACAATGTAAAAACAGACAGGCCTCCACGGCTTCCTTTTGTGCCTGTTTTGGTTGTGCCGTGGTCTGGCCTGCACGCGCAAGGGAAGAGAGTTTAAATATAGCCCAGCTAGTTTCTGTTATCTCCATAGTGTCTGAGGAAACTGAGGCAGGATGGGCCTGTTTTGAGCCAACCCAACAGGAGCTATCAGAGGGGCCTGTCCAGTGTGCTGATGATGTAATGGGAGGGTTACAGATGTGCAACACCCTGAACACTGAACCGTTCCCCATATACCTCCAGGCAACAGCTCAATCCTGGTTGTCCTATATACCTCCAGGCAACAGCTCAATCCTGGTTGTCCTATATACCTCCAGGCAACAGCTCAATCCTGGTTGTCCTATATACCTCCAGCCAACAGCTCAATCCTGGTTGTCCTATATACCTCCAGGCAACAGCTCAATCCTGGTTGTCCTATATACCTCCAGGCAACAGCTCAATCCTGGTTGTCCCATTTACCTACTGGAAACAGCTCAATCCTGGTTGTCCCATTTACCTACTGGAAACAGCTCAATCCTGGTTGTCCCACATACCTCCAGGCAACAGCTCAAACCTGGTTGTCCCACATACCTCCAGACATCAGCTCAATCCTGGTTGTCCCACATACCTCCAGACATCAGCTCAAGCCTGATTGTCCCACATACCTCCAGGCAACAGCTCAATCCTGGTTGTGGTGTTTGATAACTACACTTAAAAACTAAGCACATCCAGTATTTCCTCTAGTCTCTTATCTCTACTACAAAACACAAAACAAGTGAAGCATTTACCCATTCACTACCAGTCTTGAATAACATCACCAAAAGCTGTCTGACTAGTTAGTTAGATAATATTTCGGGAGATAAATGAGGTAGCATGCCAATGCTTGTGTGTGTCTGTAAAGCAGCTGTACTGAGTCTCTGACTGACCGTCAGATGCCTTCTGAACCAATCAGAGAATGCATTCCTCCTTCCTCTACCTCGCCCATCTTCCTCTTCTCTACCCACAACCACCTCAATGGAACTGGGGTATTCTATTCTGCCTGTGGCCTATTACCAATGCAATTCTATGAGGCCTCCCCAACAATGTGTGCCCACACATGAAAGTGATGCCTGGCCCTAAAGAGAATCGGGGAGCAGCCTGCCCAAAGCGTCTGCACTTCAACTACGGCCATTCAGCCAAGGGCCCCCTTTTATCTGTCCTCACACTGAGCAAGCTGCTCCTAGCCTTAATTCCCCTGACCCCTCAATGTAGTCGGATATTGTGGCATAATCCGTTTTTTCAGACCTTCTCATTTGCAGAGTTTGACTTTTTTCTCTCCTCTTCCCCTCTACCTTCTTTTTCTACCCATTATTCATCTCTCTCTCTCTCTCTCTCTCTCTCTCTCTCTCTCTCTCTCTCTCTCTCCTGCCTTTAGGCACCAGCATTCCCTCTGACCTCTCTTTCCTGGGCTGGTGCATTCCCTCTGACCTCTCTTTCCTGGGTTGGTGCATTCCTCTGACTCTCTTTCCTGGGCTGGTGCATTCCTCTGACCTCTCTTTCCTGGGCTGGTGCATTCCCTCTGATCTCTCTTTCCTGGGCTGGTGCATTCCCTCTGACCTCTCTTTCCTGGGTTGGTGCATTCCCTCTGACCTCTCTTTCCTGGGCTGGTGCATTCCCTCTGATCTCTCTTTCCTGGGCTGGTGCATTCCCTCTGACCTCTCTTTCCTGGGCTGGTGCATTCCCTCTGACCTCTCTTTCCTGGGCTGGTGCATTCCCTCTGACCTCTCTTTCCTGGGCTGCGGCAGCGGGACACAATGTGCTCCCAGTGTTAGGGGATTAACTATGCATTCAGGAAACTGTGGCAACTCTATCACATATCTCTGCCTGCGAGGAAAAGAGAAGAGAAGAAAGGGAAATAAAAGAGAAGAGAGTGGAGACAGAGCCCTGAGAAGAGAGGAGAGGAGAAGAGAGGGGAGACAGGGCCCTGAGAAGAGAGGAGAGGAGAAGAGAGGGGAGACAGGGCCCTGAGAAGAGAAGAGAGGGGAGACAGGGCCCTAAGAAGAGAGGAGAGGAGAAGAGAGTGGAGACAGAGCCCTGAGAAGAGAGGAGAGGAGAAGAGAGGGGAGACAGGGCCCTGAGAAGAGAAGAGAGGGGAGACAGGGCCCTAAGAAGAGAAGAGAGGAGAAGAGAGGAGAGACAGGGCCCTGAGAATAGAAGAGAGACAGGGCCTTCCAAAGGGATGTGATTGTGTGAAAGGAATTCCAGAATGGTCTAACGTGGAGGGCCATGGAGCTTGGATGGGGTGGAAGAAAGGGAAGAAAGAAAGAAAGTGAGTATGAGATGGGTATGGGGATTGGTGGTGGTCATGCTAGTATGTTGTTATTGGGTGTTAGAAATGTCCTATGTTGGTAAAGGCTTATTCAGGACTATGAGAGGAAGAAAAGGGTGGTGACCCTTTCTGACCCCCAGGATCATCCACTTCTGAGTTAAGTCACGGATATTTTCCATTGACAGTATTCAGCAGATCAGTTTATATTGATATTGTTGTGCAGATCCAGGACTCAACAAAACATTTTTTAAATCATATAATGTTACAGAAACAGAATGGAAAAATGAAAATAATGTATTTCGTATTATCTAAAGACATAAATGAATTCAACACATTTCAGTGGATAAACATTAACAGTAAGTTTGTGACATACTGTGTGTTACTGAGAGTGGTTTGGTTTCCACAGGGAAGAAGCTGTCTACAGTGGTAGTTAGGGACGGGGCAGGGAGGATGTGTCTCTGGGATCAGAACAGCTGAAGTAGGAAAACGTCATCGTGGGAGGGGATCTATTTTATGTAACCTTTATTTAACTAAGCGAGTCGTTTAAGAACAAATTCTTATTTACAATGACGGCCTAAACCAATTTGTAAGTCGCTCTGGATAAGAGCGTCTGCTAAATGACTTAAATGTAAATGTAAATGTAAACCCTAACCTAGACCACGCTGAGACGCTGAGACAATTGTGCGCCGCCCTATGGGACTCTCAATCACGGTCTGCAGTGACGCCTCTAGCACTGAGATGCTGCGCCACTCGGGAAGCATTTAGCCAGAATGGAGCACAGCTGGGTATGTTCAGCAGTTCATACGTATGAAGTTGCATAGCTATACAACTGAAATGCTGGTAAGATAAGTGTGACTGCTTAACAAATACCAATGCAGATGACTACTTACTACATGCATGGTGAAGTAACATCTCACCCATAGCTTCCACATTCCAAACCAACGCCTCTTTGAAGACTGGAAACAGTGTGGACTTCTAAGACAAAGACAACAGCTCACCAGCTCATACTGTATCTGATGATTTCCGTTTCCTTTTCTCTAGTCTCTAGTCTCAACAACAATTAACATCCCATTTGGCATTGTGGCCTTTCATTATGATTCATGCTTTTTCTCCTGTATATCTCTATCATTGCAGAGTCCTAATGGGGATTGGAGGAGCCCATGGTCATTGATGTTTCTGGTGCTGGCTGGGAGGCCAGGCTGCCAGCAACATGCCACTGACTGGGTCTCCTAGCAGCAGCCATCCATCCCCGTTATTTGGTTCTGCATCCCAAAGTGCACCCTATTTCCCGTAGGGCTCTGGTCCAACGTAGTGCACTATGTACGGAATAGGATGCCACCTCCATCTGAAAGTGACTTACTTCAGGCCCGTTTATCTCTCTCGTTCTGTCTCCCGTTCTGTTTCTTGTTCTCTCGTTCTCTCTAGCTTGCTCTTGTTCTCTCGTTCTCTCTCGTTCTTTCGTTCTCTCTCTCTCTCTCTCTCTCTCTCTCTCTCTCTCTCTCTCTCTCTCTCTCTCTCTCTCTCTCTCTCTCTCTCTCTCTCTCTCTCTCTCTCTCTCTTTCTCTGTCCACCTCATCACTGTCCCCCTCTCCCCTTCTCCTCCACTGCCTGCGTGTTTCTGCATGAATAGCTACTAGTGGCCTCCTGCCAATGCAACCCCATCCCTCCTTCAAAACACGTCCACCAAGCAAAGGCCCCCCTTTCATGTCCAGGGCCTTGGAGTGGCACTGGGCCTTTTAAAGGACATTGTTGTGAAGATGAGGCCTTGCTCTGTGGAGTGAGCCTGGAAGAGGAACGCACAATAAGAGACGATTGAGGCCTCATGCAGTCCCCAAGACGTAGGCATGTATATTAATTCACACAGCCCTGCCGGCCAGCGGACCCCGGGCCGGGGAGTGGAGCCAGAGATAGCCTGAGGAGACAGTCCTCCTTTTGAGGAGCGGGGGAATGGGGCGGAGGGGGTGCGGAGCGGAGGAGGGGGTCATCACAGAGAGGTGACAGTCCTAAAGAAGGCTGCACTGTCTGTCTGTCGGTCCCCAGCCCCCGCCTGGCCCGCCTGGCCCACAGCTTCATGCCAACTGTGTGAAGTGAGGCTTCTTTTCAGGAGCCTGTCGCCATCCCCTGTTTGCATTCGAACAAACCACTGTGCAGGCGATGACTTGTCTTTGTATTGATGTGGTGAATAATTTAATAATAAGAATGACAATAATTTTTCCCAAAGTCACTTTACATAAACAAGAAAATCAGCAGGATAACAAGTAATACATTCATAGATTAATATAAGTACATAAAAATACACTAAACGTGATGACAGACTAACCAGGGAGAACACTAAACATGATGACAGACTAACCACGGAGAACAGTAAACATGGTGACAGACTAACCAGGGAGAAGAGTAAACATGATGACAGACTAACCAGGGAGAACAGTAAACATGATGACAGACTAACCACGGAGAACAGTAAACATGGTGACAGACTAACCAGGGAGAAGAGTAAACATGATGACAGACTAACAAGGGAGAACAATAAACATGATGACAGACTAACCAGGGAAAACAGTAAACATGGTGACAGACTAACCAGGGAGAACACTAAACATGATGACAGACTAACCACGGAGAACAGTAAACATGGTGACAGACTAACCAGGGAGAACAGTAAACATGATGACAGACTAACCAGGGCGAAGAGTAAACATGATGACAGACTAACCAGGGAGAACACTAAACATGATGACAGACTAACCACGGAGAACAGTAAACATGGTGACAGACTAACCAGGGAGAAGAGTAAACATGATGACAGACTAACCACGGAGAACAGTAAACATGGTGACAGACTAACCAGGGAGAAGAGTAAACATGATGACAGACTAACAAGGGAGAACAGTAAACATGATGACAGACTAACCAGGGAGAACAGTAAACATGGTGACAGACTAACCAGGGAGAACACTAAACATGATGACAGACTAACCACGGAGAACAGTAAACATGGTGACAGACTAACCAGGGAGAACAGTAAACATGATGACAGACTAACCAGGGCGAAGAGTAAACATGATGACAGACTAACCAGGGAGAACAGTAAACATGATGACAGACTAACCAGGGAGAACAGTAAACATGATGACAGACTAACCAGGGAGAACAGTAAACATGATGACAGACTAACCAGGGAGAACAGTAAACATGGTGACAGACTAACCAGGGAGAACATTAAACATGATGACAGACTAACCAGGGAGAAGAGTAAACATGGTGACAGACTAACCAGGGAGAACAGTAAACATGGTGACAGACTAACCAGGGAGAAGAGTAAACATGGTGACAGACTAACCGGGGAGAAGAGTAAACATGGTGACAGACTAACCAGGGAGAACAGTAAACATGATGACAGATTAACCAGGGAGAACACTAAACATGGTGACAGACTAACCAGGGAGAACACTAAATATGATGACAGACTAACCAGTGAGAACAGTAACCATGGTGACAGACTAACCACGGAGAACAGTAAACATGATGACAGCCTAACCAGGGAGAACAATAAACATGATGACAGACTAACCAGGGAGAACAGTAAACATGGTGACAGACTAACCAGGGAGAACAGTAAACATGATGACAGACTAACCAGGGAGAACAGTAAACATGATGACAGACTAACCAGGGAGAACAGTAAACATGATGACAGACTAACCAGGGAGAACAGTAAACATGATGACAGACTAACCAGGGAGAACAGTTAACATGGTGACAGACTAACCAGGGAGAACACTAAACATGATGACAGACTAACCAGGGAGAACAGTAAACATGGTGACAGCCTAACCAGGGAGAACACTAAACATGATGACAGACTAACCAGGGAGAACAGTAAACATGGTGACAGACTAACCAGGGAGAACAGTAAACATGATGACAGATTAACCAGGGAGAACAGTAAACATGGTGACAGACTAACCAGGGAGAACAGTAAACATGATGACAGATTAACCAGGGAGAACACTCAACATGATGACAGACTAACCAGGGAGAAGAGTAAACATGATGACAGATTAACCAGGGAGAACACTCAACATGGTGACAGACTAACCAGGGAGAACACTAAACATGATGACAGACTAACCAGGGAGAACAGTAAACATGATGACAGATTAACCAGGGAGAACACTCAACATGGTGACAGACTAACCAGGGAGAACACTAAACATGATGACACACTAACCAGGGAGAACACTAAATATGATGACAGACTAACCAGTGAGAACAGTAACCATGGTGACAGACTAACCACGGAGAACAGTAAACATGATGACAGCCTAACCAGGGAGAACAATAAACATGATGACAGACTAACCAGGGAGAACAGTAAACATGGTGACAGACTAACCAGGGAGAACAGTAAACATGATGACAGACTAACCAGGGAGAACAGTAAACATGATGACAGACTAACCAGGGAGAACAGTAAACATGATGACAGACTAACCAGGGAGAACAGTAAACATGATGACAGACTAACCAGGGAGAACAGTAAACATGGTGACAGACTAACCAGGGAGAACACTAAACATGATGACAGACTAACCAGGGAGAACAGTAAACATGGTGACAGCCTAACCAGGGAGAACACTAAACATGATGACAGACTAACCAGGGAGAACAGTAAACATGGTGACAGACTAACCAGGGAGAACAGTAAACATGATGACAGATTAACCAGGGAGAACAGTAAACATGGTGACAGACTAACCAGGGAGAACAGTAAACATGATGACAGATTAACCAGGGAGAACACTCAACATGATGACAGACTAACCAGGGAGAAGAGTAAACATGATGACAGATTAACCAGGGAGAACACTCAACATGGTGACAGACTAACCAGGGAGAACACTAAACATGATGACAGACTAACCAGGGAGAACAGTAAACATGATGACAGATTAACCAGGGAGAACACTCAACATGGTGACAGACTAACCAGGGAGAACACTAAACATGATGACAGACTAACCAGGGAGAACAGTAAACATGATGACAGATTAACCAGGGCGAAGAGTAAACATGATGACAGACTAACCAGGGAGAACACTAAACATGATGACAGACTAACCACGGAGAACAGTAAACATGGTGACAGACTAACCAGGGAGAAGAGTAAACATGATGACAGACTAACCAGGGAGAACAGTAAACATGATGACAGACTAATCACGGAGAACAGTAAACATGGTGACAGACTAACCAGGGAGAAGAGTAAACATGACGACAGACTAACAAGGGAGAACAGTAAACATGATGACAGACTAACCAGGGAGAACAGTAAACATGGTGACAGACTAACCAGGGAGAACACTAAACATGATGACAGACTAACCACGGAGAACAGTAAACATGGTGACAGACTAACCAGGGAGAACAGTAAACATGATGACAGACTAACCAGGGCGAAGAGTAAACATGATGACAGACTAAGCACGGAGAACAGTAAACATGGTGACAGACTAACCAGGGAGAACAGTAAACATGATGACAGACTAATCAGGGAGAACAGTAAACATGATGACAGACTAACCAGGGAGAACAGTAAACATGATGACAGACTAACCAGGGAGAACAGTAAACATGATGACAGACTAACCAGGGAGAACAGTAAACATGATGACAGACTAACCAGGGAGAACAGTAAACATGGTGACAGACTAACCAGGGAGAACATTAAACATGATGACAGACTAACCAGGGAGAAGAGTAAACATGGTGACAGACTAACCAGGGAGAACAGTAAACATGGTGACAGACTAACCAGGGAGAAGAGTAAACATGGTGACAGACTAACCGGGGAGAAGAGTAAACATGGTGACAGACTAACCAGAGAGAACAGTAAACATGATGACAGATTAACCAGGGAGAACACTAAACATGGTGACAGACTAACCAGGGAGAACACTAAATATGATGACAGACTAACCAGTGAGAACAGTAACCATGGTGACAGACTAACCACGGAGAACAGTAAACATGATGACAGCCTAACCAGGGAGAACAATAAACATGATGACAGACTAACCAGGGAGAACAGTAAACATGGTGACAGACTAACCAGGGAGAACAGTAAACATGATGACAGACTAACCAGGGAGAACAGTAAACATGATGACAGACTAACCAGGGAGAACAGTAAACATGATGACAGACTAACCAGGGAGAACAGTAAACATGATGACAGACTAACCAGGGAGAACAGTAAACATGGTGACAGACTAACCAGGGAGAACACTAAACATGATGACAGACTAACCAGGGAGAACAGTAAACATGGTGACAGCCTAACCAGGGAGAACACTAAACATGATGACAGACTAACCAGGGAGAACAGTAAACATGGTGACAGACTAACCAGGGAGAACAGTAAACATGATGACAGATTAACCAGGGAGAACAGTAAACATGGTGACAGACTAACCAGGGAGAACAGTAAACATGATGACAGATTAACCAGGGAGAACACTCAACATGATGACAGACTAACCAGGGAGAAGAGTAAACATGATGACAGATTAACCAGGGAGAACACTCAACATGGTGACAGACTAACCAGGGAGAACACTAAACATGATGACAGACTAACCAGGGAGAACAGTAAACATGATGACAGATTAACCAGGGAGAACACTCAACATGGTGACAGACTAACCAGGGAGAATACTAAACATGATGACAGACTAACCAGGGAGAACAGTAAACATGATGACAGATTAACCAGGGAGAACAGTAAACATGATGACAGATTAACCATGGAGGATATGTGAATGAATTATGAGGTTCTGACAATGAGCCCAGGAAAGAGATGTCAGAGGAATGCCCCAGCCCAGGTTCCAGATTTGGGGAGCTGCACTGCTAAAAGCCCTGTCTTCCATGGAGCGGAGCCTGGTGGGGGATAGTGAGGAGGCAAGTGTAAGAGGAGCACAGTGAACATGTGGGAGTGTTGGGGTTCGGGAGGTCAGTAAGGCATATGGGTGCTTTGTAGGTGAGCATGAGCAATTTGAAGATGATCCTGTATTGAACTGGGAGCCAGTGGAGTTTGTTAAGGTTGGGGGTGATTTGGTCCCAAGGTCTGGTGTATGTGAGGATTCGTGCAGCTGAATATTTTATAAATTGAAGTCTGTCCAGTGTTTTGGCGGGGAGTCCGTAGAGAATGGCATTGCAGTAGTCCAGGCGTGATAAAACAAAGGCATGAATGAGGGTTTCAGCAGTGGGGTCAGTGAGAGAGGGTCTGAGTCGTGAGATGTTTTTGAATTGGAAGAAAGACTGACTTGGTGATATTCTGGATGTGGGATTCAAATGACAGAATGGGGTGAAATGTAACACCAAGGTTCTGTGGAGTTGGAGTGGATGATGCAGCCTTCAATTGTCATGTTGAGTTGACCCAGTTTCTTGATGAGGGAGTTGGAGCCCATGAGCATGATCTCTGCTGACCCAGTTTCTTGATGAGGGAGTTGGAGCCCATGAGCATGATCTCTGCTGACCCAGTTTCTTGATGAGGGAGTTGGAGCCCATGAGCATGATCTCTGCTGACCCAGTTTCTTGATGAGGGAGTTGGAGCCCATGAGCCTGATCTCTGTTGACCCAGTTTCTTGATGAGGGAGTTGGAGCCCATGAGCATGATCTCTGTTGACCCAGTTTCTTGATGAGGGAGTTGGAGCCCATGAGCATGATCTCTGCTGACCCAGTTTCTTGATGAGGGAGTTGGAGCCCATGAGCCTGATCTCTGTTGACCCAGTTTCTTGATGAGGGAGTTGGAGCCCATGAGCATGATCTCTGCTGACCCAGTTTCTTGATGAGGGAGTTGGAGCCCATGAGCATGATCTCTGTTGACCCAGTTTCTTGATGAGGGAGTTGGAGCCCATGAGCATGATCTCTGTTGACCCAGTTTCTTGATGAGGGAGTTGGAGCCCATGAGCATGATCTCTGCTGACCCAGTTTCTTGATGAGGGAGTTGGGGCCTATGAGCATGATCTCAGTTTTTTCGTCATTTAGTTTTAAAATGTTATTGCTCATTCAAGTTTTCACTTCACGTAGACAGTCAACAACGGGGGGGGGGGGGGGGGGTGGAGTTGGGTTATGTGTGGATGTAGATCACACCATTCCAAAAATATACTGTAGAGCATCGCTGGATCAATAGAAATAATCCATCTATCCTTCAACTTCTGCCAACAGGTTCTGCTTCAATAAAATCTAAAGTAACATTTAATCACACGCTGATATTACAAGGCCTCTGAATTTATCCTTATTTAAGGTTTTGTGCTGACAGATTCTCTGAGCTTTTTTCCCTGACTTAGTCAAATATGATGTCAGGCCTGTGGAATGCATGTTTTACTTGGGTGTTTCTCTACAGCTGTCACCAAAGCCTGGCCCCCGCAGCAGCAGACTCCATGTACGATCCCCTATCGGTTAGAGCCTGTAAGTAAGCTTTTCACTGCAAGGTCTACACCTGTTGTATTCGGTGCACGTGACAAATAAACTTTGATTTGATTTGATTCAAATGGCACCCTATTCCCTATATAGTGCACTACCATTCTAATACACTTATCACCCCGGAGGCATGAGGCTTTCTCTCCTCTGATCACTGTGAGGTCATACAACCTCTGCCTGCCCCTCTCTTTCTTTAAAGGGGCAATCATCAGTTTAAACAATAACAAAGCTTTTTTCCTCCACCCCTGTTTTGGTAAAAAGCTGAGGTATGGGGCTGGAGAAATCTAACCACTCTTAAATGTATAGACAGATCTATGGATGCAAGTACTGACCATCCATGTTATCAAAATGTAAGTTTTAACCATGTTTTGAGGATGTACAGTACCATTCAAAAGTTTGGACACACCGATGCATTCAAGGGTTTTTCATTATTTACTCTTTTCTACACTGTGGAATAATAGTGAAGACATCAAAACTATGAAATAACGGATATGGAATCATGTAGTAACCAAAAAAGTGTTAATCAAATCAAAATACATTTTATATTTGAGATTCTTCAAAGTAGCCACCCTTTGCCTTGATGACAGCTTTGCACACTCTTGGCATTCTATCAACCAGCTTCACCTGGAATGCTTTTCCAACAGTCTTGAAGGAGTGATTCCATATGTGTTATATCATAGTTTTGATGTCTTCACTATTATTCTGCAATGTAGAAAATAATACAAATAAAGAAAAACCTTTGAATGAGTAGGTGTGTCCAAACTTTTGACTGGTACTGTATAGTGTTTGTTTACATTTACATTGCTTACAAACATTGCAGAAAACAAGCTTAAATGTAGAACTCCAAAAATGGATGTAGCAACTGCAGATTGCCCCTTTAAAGCTACAGTCTGTGATCTTGGAATCTGTTGAATGCCCATTTTTATTCTTGATATTTACCCATTGATTCTTGATTAATATAACTTATGAATGCTTCATGAGCTATAGACCCATCCCTCAGCTGAATAGCAAAACAAGTGACAGCTGCTGCTTTGTAGTTTTTGAAATCCCAGATTGTAGCTTTAAGATGCTCAACTCTGTTCCTCGACATCACAGGAAGAGAGAGAAACCCAACCCTTGTCATGCCAATGTTCCAGTGTTTTCACCCCCTCTGGTTGTAAAATGGGCCATTCTTCTGCTATCTTTGAGGTGGCTACAACTGACCCCTCTCCCTTTCACTTTTGATTGCTCTGAGATGGGTCTGGATGGTGAGTAGAGGTTTGTTCATGATTTACTAAGAACAGCTGTATGCGGGAAGAGAAAGCTGTGAAATAACTGCATTGAAAGGGGGGATTTTCCCGCCTACCCAGCAGCATACCACCCTGCATCCCACTGGTGGCTTGCCTCTGAAACAAAGCAGGATCAGTCCTGGATGGGACACCAGATGCTGCTGGAAGTGGTGTTGGAGGGTCAGTAGGGGGCACTCTTCCCTCTGGTCTAAGGAGATCCCAGGGCAGGGAAGGGGGCAATGCCCTGCGTAGGGTGGTGTGTTTCAGATGGGACGTTAAACGGGTGTCCTGACTCTCTGTGGTCATTAAAAATCCCATGGTACATATCATTCCCAATCTGGCCCCATTCCATCATGGCCACTAAATCATCCCCTCATTTCTAATTGGCATATATCGCTCCACACCTCTCCACCAAATGTGTGGTGAGCATTCTGGCACAAAAATGATTGCCGTGCATCCCCCAGGTGCTACACATTGGTGGTGGATAAGGTGAGTTTCCCCCTAATATGTAAAGTGCTTTGAGTACGTCACTCAGTTGACAGACAAATGCAAAATAAATCCAATCAATTATTATAATCAGGTTTATTTTTTTCAACTTTGTGAAAGATAGCGAAATACATTTACATTGGCACATATTAGTTATACACTATTATGTTTACTAATGGGAGATTTCTTGTTAACATTTTTTTATATAGTATACACTTTATATAGTATACACTCCCTCTAAAAGGCCTCTAAAGATGGTGGCTCTGATAGTGGGCTGAATGTGGATATCCTGTGATACCCTAATACAAACACTAATTGGTGTCAATGGGAGATTTGTGTCTGACGCCCATATACTGTCTACTGTATGCATACAGTATTTCTCATTATACAATGTGTCCTCTAGTGACAGAAGGCACAGAGTGCTGGCAGAGGTCCATGGCTGGCCTGGCCTGGCACCTAGCCAAAGCCTGTCCTGTCATCAGGGTCTGTTGAGAGGTACTAGGAAGGGGAGATGAGGGGTCCTCTCTCTATCTGTATATTGACTGAGCTGACGGGCCTGCGGACACGACCCCTATTGACCCCTACTGAAGACCACTGTCTGGCTCTCACAAAGATTCACCTCCATGTTACTCTCTCTGTCTGTCTGTCTCTCTGTCTGTCTGTCTCTCATCTCTCAATCTCTCTTTCTCCCTCTATCTCTCTCTCCCTCTCATCTCTCTTTCCCTTTCTATTTCTCTCTTTGCCCCCACTCTCTCATTGTCTCTTTGCCCCAACTCTCTCCCTCTCCCTGCTAGCCTACTCATTTGCAATCACACACTCCAGCATACTCCTGCTTTCTCTTGTCTTCTTTCTCAATCACTCTCATTGCTCATGACATTAGAATAGGGAGTCTCACCAGGGGTGATGACAGCCAGGGAATAATGTTACAATGAATCACAATGTTTGAAATGAATTAATCCAGTAGAGTCGGTCGGTCATCTTCATTTGACAAAGCAGTGGTAGGAACTAGATGATTGATTGAGTGAGTGAAAGTTGTCATCATCATACCACTCTGAAATATGGGTTATAGCAAATCGCTTATGTTTAGAAAATTGTTGCGACTCCAACGGTTCGTTGGACTTTCAACATTAGAGCATTTTCACAGACAAAAAAGTTTTGTAAAAGTATCTCCCTGTAGCTTCTCAGTCTCTGTGATGTCTGAGGTGTCCTCTGCTCTGGGTATTACAGGTACGATAGGAGAAAGATAAAGTTTATTGTTCATATTTCATTTCTCTCTGCAGTGAGACCTGGTCAACCATGGCTCCAGCCTCCAGGTGAGGCATGCAGAACACGGTGTTAGTCTAGTTAGCATCACAATGTCTCTGCTAGACAACATTAATCTGACAGCCAGGCAAGCTTTGAAAAGCTGCCTGCTGAATCGGTCATAGTGGGGGCTGTGTGGTGTGGATCTGTGGGGGGAGATGGAGTGGTCTTCAGTGGTCGTCACTCAGTGTGAATGAATGAGAAGCCTCTGAGAGAGAAGTTCTGGCCTAGCTCATTCATTCTGATCACAGGGTCAGAGCTGGAAAGAGCAGAGACATGACTTATCAATAGATCAGACAGCCAAAGGAATCTCTCACCCCTCGTCATGACCCTGTGAAGAGAAGCAGGACAACAAGACCAATCATTAGGATTAAACCACCTAGATATATAACACTGGGCTTTTATTCTGTCTTTAAAACAAAGGTTATTACACAGAAATAGATGTCAATGGGTTACTACCCAGTGCTCTTAAATATATGGTTAAGTTATGACCTTGTTTAGATAGCAAGTGTGGCTTAATGATTTTTGGTCAGGAGAAACTAAACAGGTCCTTATACTATGTAATTAATTGGTATGGTTGCGGAACAAAGAAGAAGAGAAGATAAAAAGTACTTGACGTCCCCGAACAAGTATTGATCACCACTGAACTCATTAACTCAATATCAACCATTGACCATTGAGCATTGATTAAATACATGAAATTGATGATCTACATGTCAACGATACCTAGGTAATGTTTCCTGCCCTGCCCTGTAGAAAGCCCTTCTCCAGGTCATAGCCTACCCTACCTGTCAGCAGATGAATGATTAGAGCATCTAAGACAAAGGGCTGTTGGCCCAGGGCAGCCAGGGCATGTAGTGAAGGGGCTTGGTGGAAGCAACCTTTAAAGCTGGGGTCGTGGTTCAAGGGATCAGGGTCAAAATGGATGCACTTTTGATATGGTGATGTATTTCGTTGAAATTTGGGTGAAACTGTGCGTGAGCTTCAGGGTCAGAACTGTGGGAAGATTTCTCAGTGAAGAGGGCCAGAGGGTGACCAAGCGGCAGCTGCCATTGTGTTCAATACAACTTCAAAAGAAGAAACTGTAGACTATAGAGTCCCAACAACCATTGTTCTACAGAGCAGTCATATCAGTATGTGGACAGGCTCACGTCTGTCAGCAGTTTTCACTACAGAAAGCACAGAAAGTAAGAGAACAGGAAGTACTAACAAAGTCTGGAGATAAAGTTTATGTTCAATTGTGATTTACAATGCTTCCTACAGTTAGTTGGGATAATAGATAATGACAATATAAGAAGCACACACACACACAACACACACACACACACACACACACATGTACATGTAACAAGTGTTTGAATTTCAATGCACACTGCTGAATGATATCCTGTACCGAGTTTCCAAAGATCCGCTGACCAGGAGCAAGAGATTCCAGTTCGTCCTGCCTGAGACTCTAAGGAAGGAGGAATTTTCTGGTGTTTATGACCTGGCTGGGACCCTCTTCCTCACCCGTCAGAGGTTCTTCTGGCACGAATCGGAGAAAGACGTCCGCAACTATGCCAAGACCTGTCAAAGGTGTGACCTAAGCAAGACCTCAGAGCCTACAGCAAAAATCCCACTGGAGATCACCAAGACCACTGCCCCAATGGAACTTCTGGTCTGCTGAAGACAACAAGAATAAGTCTGTGGATGTTCTAGTGATTACTGATCACTTCACCGAGCTACCACATACATTCTCCTGCCGGGACCAGACAGCGAAGAAAGTGGCAAAGAAGCTTTGGGACAACTTCTTCTGTGTCTATGGATTTCCTACCCATCTCCACTCGAACCACGGAGCGAATTTCCAAAGTGAACTCATGACCGAACTCTTACAGTTGGCCGGTGTCATGAACTCTTGGATCTCCCCCTACCATCCTATCGGGAACGGTGGCACTGAGAGGTTCAATAGGACACTAGGCAACATTCTGAGATCCTTGACCCCAAAGTCAAAGCATAAGTGGCACCAGATGGTCCAGAACATGAGCTTTGTGTACAACTGTACTGCTCATGCGACCACTGGCTTTGCAGCCTTCTACTTGATGTTTGGTAGAGTACCCAGGCCGCCTGTTGACCTGATGTTCAAGAACTTCTTCCAGCACGAGACTGTCTAAGACTGCGATGTCTAAGTGAAGTCCCTGGTGAGTGACCTCCAGTCTGCCATGCTCCAAACTCTAATTTTGCAGTGGAACAGAGACACCAGTCTGGTCAGTACAACAAGAGAGTTAAGGGCCAGTCTCTTTCCATTGGTGAACAAGTTTTCGTGGCTAATAAAGGATGCAGAGGAAAACGCAAGCTCGGCGACAAGTGGTAACCAAATGTCTACACTGTCATGGCTTCAAAGCCTGCACTCCACATCTACAAGATCCAGGGTCGGGCTGGAAATGAGAGGGTGCAGCACAGCAACCTTCTGCTCCAAGTCAATTTCCTCCCCTTGAATGAGACACAAGATGTGTCTGCCCCCAGCTTCCAGAGCAACAACAGTATGGCAAGTGACACCCATCTGACAGATGTGCCTGAGACTGAAGCTCCTCAATTGGAGTTCATCAGCAGCTGAAGCTTCCATGGAGGATGCTCTCTGCTGGCTAGATGGATCAGCTGAGGGTCGCACTACTTCCTGGGTCCAAGAACAGTCTTCGGCTGAAGACACTGATGAAAACACTGGCAGCCTTAACCCAAGTAACCAACAGATGAACATTCACTCAGATAAGCTTCCTGTGGCTGTTGCTACTGGTGCGGGTGCCCCTTTATCCCCCTTCCCTATCCCTGCCCCTCATTGTCCCCCTGCCCCAGAACAACCTAAAAAGGGCCCCCATGCAGGCAATCACTCCACTTCTAGGTTTTGGAGGGTTATCAAACCAGTGTGTAGACTGATATAGTCCATGGTACAACAAATTGTAAACACTAAAGGAACATTGATAAGACAGAGTCCCCCGTCACTCAACTTAGATGTTAAGAAGTTTTTGTTCATGACAGAAGTAGAATTTATGGTCTAAGTTGTAATGTTAAAGGTGCCTTGATTTTCTATAAGGAGCAATGAGACCTGATCAATCTCAATTCTGTCTTAACCTTTTATTAGGTCGCTATTTTGCTTATATACAGTGCATTCGGAAAGTATTCAGATCACTTGACTTTTTCCACATTTTGTTACATTGCAGCCTTATTCTAAAATGTATTAAATTGTTTTTTCCACCTGATCAATCTACGAACAATGCCCCATAGTAACAAAGCAAAAAAAGTTTATTTAATTTTTTTGCAAATGTATAAAATAAAATAAATGGAAATATCACATTTACATAAGTATTCAGACCCTTTACTCAGTACTTTGTTAAAGCACCTTTGGCAGTGATTACAGCCTCAAGTCTTCTTGGGTATGACACTACAAGCTTCTGTATTTGGGGTGTTTTTCCCATTCTTCTCTGCAGATCACCTCAAGCTCTGTCAGGTTAGATGGGGAGAGTCGCTGCACAGCTATTTTCAGGTCTCTCCAGAGATGTTTTATTGGATTCAATCTGGGCCACTCAAGGACATTCAAAGACTTGTCCCGAAGCCACTCCTGCGTTGTCTTGGCTTTGTGCTTAGGGTCATTGTCATGTTGGAAGGTGAACCTTCGCCCCAGTCTGAGATCTTGAGCGCTCTGGAGAAAGTTTTCAAAAAGGATCTCTCGAAAGTTTGCTCCGTTCATCTGTCCATAGATCTTGACTAGTCTCCCTGTCCCTGCCACTGAAAAACATCCCCACAGCATGATGCTGCCACCACGCTTCACCGTAGGGATGGTGCCAGGTTTCCTCCAGACGTGACGCTTGGCGTTCAGGCCAAAGAGTTCAATCTTGGTTTCATCAGACCAGATAATCTTTTAGGTGCCTTTTGGCAAACTCCAAGTGGGCAGTCATGTGCCTTTTACTGAGGAATGGCTTCCATCTGGCAACTCCACCATAAAGGCCTGATTGAAGGAGTGCTGCAGAGTTGGTTCCCCTACTGGGAGGTTCTCCCATCTCCACAGAGGAACTCTGGAGCTCTGTCAGAGTGACCATCGGGTTCTTGGTCACCTCCCCGCCATTATCCCCCGATTAGCTGGACGGCCAGCTCTAGGAAGAGTCTTGGTTGTTCCAAACTTCTTCCATTTAAGAATGATGGAGGCCAATGTGTTCTTTCGACCTTCAATGCTACAGAAATGTTTTGGTAATCTTCCCCAGATCTATGCCTCGACGCAATCCTGTCTCGCAGCTCTAAGGACAATTATTTTTACCTCATGGCTTTGTTTTGCTCTGACAAGCACTGTCAACTGTGAGACCTTATGTAGACAGGTGTTTGCCTTTCCCAATCATGTCCAATCAATTGAATTTACCACAAGTGGACTCCAATCAAGTCGTAGAAACATCGAAAGGATGATCAATGGAAACAGGATGCACCTGAGCTGGGGGGTGCAACAACTGTTGACTTCCATGTTGTATAATTACACAAAATCTGAATTGTTCTCATGCCTGATGTTAGTGTACATTTGTTTTGCAGTTGTCAGTGCCCTTTTTAATGTCGCACACTTCCTTCTCCTTGCACTCAAATTGCTTCTGGTCATTCTAAATGGCACCTTATTTTCTATGTAGTGAGCCCATAGGTCTCTGGTCAAAGGTAGTGCACTATATAGGGATAATGGTGCAATTTGGGAAGCACACACATTTAGGCTCTGCTGGACAAAAATGCCTGTCTGTCAGTTGCTTAATTTTTTCCCACATGTGAGGGAGTAATTGCAAACTTCCTCCCGATAACTGTAAACGTTTGACGTTGGAATTTATAAAGGGGAAGGGAGTACATCATAGTGAAAGAGAAAGACACAGAGAGTGAAGGCATGTTTCCCATCCGAAACAGTTTGTCTATATGTTATGACGGCATTTTGTGACAATTTGGTTCGCTTTGGTCTTCAGCAAGGTTTTTTTTGAGCACACAAATGTTTTTCCTGAGGCTAGCCGAAGTATGCCCCTTCATCTGTGATTGGTAAACAGGAGGTGTTATCATTCAACAAGAGATGACTAGTTTTGTTGCACATTTTTTCACTTGACAAATACTGCACCAAACATCTTTGTTAGGTGTAAAATTGCGCAAGTAAGATCTCCTCTGCAAAAATGTTAAAATTAATAACAGATATCTTGAGTTATCTTAGATTCATTCTGACTATTGTCATGAAGTGTAATACTGGCTACGGCATCTCAAAAGGGACAAGAAGTACTATTGTCACTTTTTTATTGTTTTTCAAGCTTTTAAGGGAGTATGCGAGGGCCAGCTGTCTGCCTCCTACTATTTTTACTTTAGTTTATTTAGCAAATGTTTTCTTACTCTACATTGTTGGTTAAGGGCTTGTAAGTAAGCGTTTCACATTAAGGTCTACATCTGTTGTATTCGGTGCATGTGACAAATAAAATTAAAAACGTATGTGTTCTACATGTAGCTCTATGAATCCACCTTACTAGCCTGAACTGCTACCTGCTAACTAACTGGGAGATGTATGATATCTACTGTAGCTCAAGTGCATTCTGCTACTGTGTATTTTTGTCCTGATGATAACAAACACAATATTTGAAAATGTTTAAAATGGCCGACATGTGAATTTAATATATTATCATATTACATAATCATATATACACCCATATAATAAATGCAGAGTAAACTCTAGATAATTTATGGAAATGAACCATCAGAAATAATTCACATTTGCATAGTCAGCATAGCCTCCATAGTCTAATTCCATTATTCTCTCAGCTCGCCTATTGGTACCTCCTCCTGAATTCCCTGTAGGATGTCCATATTCACCGCCTAACGGGATTCCAGGCACCGCTACTAAGTTCCCTATGTAGCTTGTTCTTAAACGCTGAACTACAAAGTTCATTAGAGGATGTGTCAGCGTGTAACTGCTTGGACGGTTTTGTGCCAGGCTAGAATCCCCTGACCTACCTCCCCAAAACAGAGGCACCCTCTAATTCAGCAAGAGAGAAGTGCATAATGTGATTATAGTGCTGGGCAATACAGACTAGCACTGCCTGTCACTGACCCTTCGGTGGAAGCATTTTGCCCACTTCTGGGGAACACTGAGAAACACTGAGGCCTGTAAAGCATTGCTTTAATCCAGGGACACATGGCAGTGGGGGGGTTCGGTGCCGAGGTAATTCTTTCTGCGCTATAGAATTCCTGGGTATATGCCAGAGTGGGGGGCTACATCAGATGTTCTTATCGGTTGGTTGACAAGCAGTCTTCATTTTCTATTATATTTTGTTGATGTAAAACGGGTTATGGAGCGAGTCTCACTTTCTGCAGTGAAAATAATCCTGAATTGTTTGACGCACCAATGGTTGACCATGACAAGACCAGCGGCTCATTTCACAAACCGTGAGACATGAGGGTTTTTTGTTTTAAATTATGGTCACAACTGGAAATGCACAATTCGTTTTTTCATATATATATTTTTTTTATTGTTCTTTGGCATAGTGTTGTCACATTTTAAACTTTCCAACATGAGAGAGAGGTAATTTTCTTGGACGTGTTTGTATGCAACGGTATATAACTTAACAAACAAAAAGGGTAATTGTCCAGTCGCATAACATGACTCCATATCTTCTAAGTATGATATAATATCAGAACTTGTGATGTAAATGACAGAATCAGACAAATGGGAGGCCCAGTAGAGGAGAGGTGTGAACTAGAGCTGGGGGAGATGAGGGGGGTCAGAGCCACAGAGCTCGCTATTCACTGCACCGCCACCTTCAAACAGCAGGCTATCTCCTGTTTGGCAGGCATTCTGTGCCCAATCTCATCAGGCCGTGTCGCTGCTGCTAGCGGGCGGGATGCTCGCTGGCCGGCCGAGAATAATTGGAGGAATGCTGCCTCTTGTGCCAGGCCACCAGGCCATGAGAACCTGACCCACTGATATTCAGTCTGGTAGTGCTGCAGAGGACAGGAGACCGGAGAACTAGCTGTCTGCCTCTATACATCACTCCCACTGCAGAGAGGACAGGAGACCAGAGAACCAGCTGACTGCCTCCATACATCACTCTCACTGCAGAGAGGAGACCAGAGAACCAGCTGTCTGCCTCCATACATCACTCTCACTGCAGAGAGGAGACCAGAGAACCAGCTGTCTGCCTCCATACATCACTCTCACTGCAGAGAGGAGACCAGAGAACCAGTTGTCTGCCTCCATACATCACTCTCACTGCAGAGAGGAGACCAGAGAACCAGTTGTCTGCCTCCATACATCACTCTCACTGCAGAGAGGAGACCAGAGATCCAGCTGTCTGCCTCCATACATCACTCCCACTGCAGAGGACAGCAATCGTCACTCCATTCACACCAGGGAGACATTGACTATGTCTTATACTTTAGCTGTACGTTATAAAAAAGCCCCCCCCACACAAGTGACTTGATTCTCAAAACATATATTGAACGAAAAGCACCCCCCCACACACACACACACACACACACACACATTTTCTCTTAACACCTAAGCCAGATGTTTCAAGCCGACAACTTTAAATCCCAATGAGCTGATTGTTCCCCCAATCAAAAGGAGCTTCCATCGACACCACTGGGGAAGAACTGACTGTATCAGTAGGTCACCATTGGAATGTAAACAACAGACATTTGTTTCTCTATAGGGGTTCGTTGAGCTACTCTTCAGGAGGGGTTGAGGATCAGTCAGTCACTGAGGTGTGAACTGGAAAGTTGTGGTCCTGCATGGCCCCTTCATCGCATATGACGGGAGCACCATTAACTGAAAAACAAATCTTGAAGCCTGGCAGGAGATTAGGTTTTAGTCCTGTGAGTAAAAGCATGTAGATGTGGCTCACCATCAGTGTTGGGATTAGTTACTTGAAAATGTAATATATTACAAGTTACTCGTTACATTTTACAGAAGTATCGCATTACTTTAACAATATTACTTTGTGTGGAAAGTAACACTTTATATTGCTAGTTATATTACTTTGCGTTACTCAAAAAATCACACAATCTCACCATTTTCTTTGACTGTCAGAGGCAGCAAGACTCCACCAAAGATAGGCTGCTTACTAACTCAGATATGGCCACCAGTTTCTCCTTTCATCTGTGGCGTTGCTTTCCTGTGCCAGTGCGGGGTTATCATATGGGCTGCTTAATTAGCCATATACACTGTAAGCCAAACATCTGCACAGAGTTCACATCTTTTCATTCAAAATCTTTCTCTAGAGCCGCCAGTTCTGTTTATAGATGTACGGACGCACGTACAATGACCCATTAGAGATGTATAGAAGGCACACTTGCCACTAGATGGGAAAACCTTCTGTGGACTTTGCTATCACAGACGCAATCAGTGGCAAAGATGCGCCCTTTATACATTTCTAGCCTTTCTCCGCTTGCTCGAGTCTTAAAAGTGGGAAAAAAGTCAAGATCGGGTCATGGAAACACGCGCTCGGTAGAGAAATGATTCTGAAAGTAACGCACGTGTTGTTGGACAAAGTAACTGTAGTAATATTACCCCATTGTATGAAGTAACAAGTTACTTTACTCCGTTACTCATTAAAGTAATCTGATTACGTAAAGCGTCACACCCAACACTGCTGTTACCACCAGAGGTGTTTCCTGCTGTCCAACTGAGAAGATGGGTTTGGGTTTGCATCTCATTGTTTTATTCAGATGCATCTCATTGTTTTTTTCAGATGCATCTCATTGTTTTTCTCAGATGCATCTCATTGTTTTTTTCAGATGCATCTCAATGTTTTTTTCAGATGCATCTCATTGTTTTATTCAGATGCATCTTGTTGTTTTCTTCAGAAAATGCCTAGTAGTGAATGATTTTAATGAATGTTGCCAGTTTTAGGAAACCACAGTACATTGTCTACAAATCATACTGTATGTTGCCATGGTATTGTTTGTCTAGAATAACAACAATCATTCATGACTGTTTATTTAACTAGGCAAGTCAGTTAAGAAAAAAATCTTATTTACAATGACGGCCTACACTGGACAACGCTGGCCCATGGGACTTCCAGTTATGGCCAGATGTGACTCAGCCTGGATTTGAACCAGGTAATGTAGTGATGTCTCAAGCACTGATATGCAGTGCCTTAGACCACTGCGCCACCCAGGAGCACCCTAACAAATTGTATCAAGAGCATCTGAATGAATACATCATGGTGCTCACTCCTATATTCATGTACACTCTGCTAAGTTGTTGCGGTAAGCCTACCACACACTGTCAACATATGAAATGCTGTATTTATGCTTCAGATGGGATTTCCTCAATGAAAGGGTGGCTGGTGGCTCGTTACCAAAACATTTATGAACTGCTAAATATCAATTTCCGTCACAGTGCTACGATGTGATTCAACAAACAAGACAAGTCAACAGACAAAACAACTCTATTTCCCTCCCTTCATTAAAACAGGCATTTTAAAACAAACAAATCCATGCATGGCTGACAATGTGGCTGATTCCCCCAACAGATGCTCTCAGGCTTCCCCAAGGAATCCCTGGAATTTGACAAGCCACCCACTTGGTGTTCTCCATTCATTCATGCTGCTGTAGTCTCTCTTCACCCCTCTCCCCCTCTTCCCTCTTCCCTTCTCCCCCTCTCCCCTCTCCCCTCTTTCCTCTCTTCCCTCTCTCCCCCCTCTCCCCTCTTCCCTCTCTCCCCTCTTCCCTCTCCCCTCTCCCCTCTCTCCTCTCCCCTCGTTCCTGGGTTGGACCTCCTTTCTATCCCATTTCTGCTGCCTAGCTGCCCTGGTTTAAGGAAGCCATTCGGAGCTAATGAACTACTGAAATCATGCAAACAGCTTCATTATGTTGACTGAGGGAAGAACATGGGGGTAGGGAGATGGGATGGTCTGGTCTGCAAAGGGAATGCAGGGTATTTTACCAGGATTACATTGAGTTATTTGAAGCAGGAGAAGTAAAGGGTGGGGGAGGGACACTGTTGAAAAGGCAAAGAGAAGAGTGAAAACAGGTGGAGAAAGTATACGTGAAGGAAAACTTTCTAGTTGATGATGGTAAACCCTTTAACAACTGAATGTCGTTGGGGAATTGCATAGTTCTAAATATAGGCTACCCTCAGGAAATCTAACCTAAGGCTTTTTGTTGTAAAGATCATTCCCACTCATACAACCTATATCCAAATGTATGCATTTAGTAATGCCATTTGTTAATGGCTGCCATCACATCATATCTCATCAATCATCAACCGACTGTATTCATAATGAAATTAGGATGTTAAGACTACCCAAACCTGTTGAATTCCAAACCTGTTGAGACCCAAACCTGTTGAGGCCCAAACCTGTTGAGCCCAAACCTTTTGAGGCCCAAACCTGTTGAGACCCAAACCTTTTGAGGCCCAAACCTGTTGAGTCTCAAACCTGTTGAGGCTCAAAACCTATTGAGGCCCAAAACCTGTTGAGGCCCAAACCTGTTGAGACACAAACCTTTTGAGGCCCAAACCTGTTGACCAAACCTGTTGAGTCCCAAACCTGTTGAGTCCCAAACCTGTTGAGGCTCAAAACCTATTGAGGCCCAAAACCTATTGAGGCCCAAACCTGTTGAGGCTCAAAACCTGTTGAGGCCCAAGCCTGTTGAGGCTCAAAACCTGTCGAGGCCCAAACCTGTTGAGACCCAAAACCTATTGAGGCCCAAACCTGTTGAGGCCCAAACCTGTTGAGGCTCAAAACCTTTTGAGGCCCAAACCTGTTTACCAAACCTGTTGAGGCCCAAACCTGTTGAGTCTCAAACCTGTTGAGGCTCAAAACCTATTGAGGCCCAAAACCTGTTGAGGCCCAAACCTGTTGAGACACAAACCTTTTGAGGCCCAAACCTGTTGACCAAACCTGTTGAGTCCCAAACCTGTTGAGTCCCAAACCTGTTGAGGCTCAAAACCTATTGAGGCCCAAAACCTATTGAGGCCCAAACCTGTTGAGGCTCAAAACCTGTTGAGGCCCAAGCCTGTTGAGGCTCAAAACCTGTCGAGGCCCAAACCTGTTGAGACCCAAAACCTATTGAGGCCCAAACCTGTTGAGGCCCAAACCTGTTGAGGCCCAAACCTATTGAGGCCCAAACCTTTTGAGGCCCAAACCTGTTGAGACCCAAGCCTGTTGAGGCTCAAAACCTGCCGAGTCCCAAAAATGTGGCCCTTTTTATATCTACTTGGTTCATGACTGGGAAGGAAGATTCTCAACAGCTGGAGTTGTTTTAAAGATAATTTATATTTTAACAGAATAGGTGCTCTATATTAGGATAAGCCTAGTTCATGTTCTCCGTTGTTTGACACAATAGTTTACCATGATAAAGTGCATAGGTTAACATCATGAAAAGCTTTTTATCGCTGCAATTTCCCCTGCCATTTTAGACAAATTATTATATTTTTTGGGATCCTTCCTTCTTTTTTCCTCTCTGATAGTTTTGTGGAGCTCCACCCTGGAAATCCTGGGGATGTGTGGAGGCCGGCTGTGGCCATATTCAACTGAGCCATATGGTGACACAAACTGATTGTGTCAAAAGAAATATACTGCAGTCAGAGATGGTGGAGGCCAACAGTGAGTTAGTGTTTCCTGACTGTGCTCTTCAGGACAAAACTGATACAGACGCTCTAAGACAGTTTCCTGTAGATAAGATATATTAGTAAAGGCCTTGCTGCATGTTCAGGGCGATATTGGTAGAGATATAAAAGCATTAAAGGCTATTTTGATATCAAAAATCGATAATTCTATTGGAATGATGCTTGCCATATCAAGTCCAGTCTGCTTGCCGTATCAAGTCCAGTCTGCTTGCCATATCATGTGCAGTCTGTTTGCCATATCAAGTCCAGTCTGTTTGCCATATCAAGTCCAGTCTGCTTACATTGTCAAGTCCACTCTGCTTGCCATATCGAGTCTAGTCTGCTTGCCATATCAAGTCCAGTCTGCTTGCCATATCAAGTCCAGTCTGCTTACCATTTCAAGTCTAGTCTGCTTACCGTGTCAAGTCCACTCTGCTTGCCATATCGAGTCTAGTCTGCTTGCCATATCAAGTCCAGTCTGCTTGCCATATCAAGTCCAGTCTGCTTACCATGTCAAGTCTAGTCTGCTTGCCATATCAAGTCTAGTCTGCTTGCCATATCAAGTCCAGTCTGCTTGCCGTATCAAGTCCAGTCTGCTTACCGTGTCAAGTACAGTCTGCTAGCCATGTCAAGTCTAGTCTGCTTGCCATATCAAGTCTAGTCTGCTTGCCATATCAAGTACAGTCTGCTTACTGTGTCAAGTCTAGTCTGCTTGCCATATCAAGTCTAATCTGCTTGCCATATCAAGTCCAGTCTGCTTACAGTGTCAAGTCCAGTCTGCTTACTGTTTCAAGTCTAGTCTGCTTGCCATATTAAGTCCAGTCTGCTTACTGTGTCAAGTCTAGTCTGCTTGTCATATCATGTCCAGTCTGCTTGCCATATCAAGTCCAGTCTGCTTACCGTGTCAAGTCCAGTCTGCTTACTGTGTCAAGTCTAGTGTGCTTGACATATCAAGTCCAGTCTGCTTACGGTGTCAAGTCTAGTGTGCTTGCCATATCAAGTCCAGTCTGCTTACAGTGTCAAGTCTAGTGTGCTTGCCATATCAAGTCCAGTCTGCTTGCCATATCAAGTCCAGTCTGCTTACGGTGTCAAGTCTAGTGTGCTTGCCATATCAAGTCCAGTCTGCTTACGATGTCAAGTCTAGTGTGCTTGCCATATCAAGTCTAGTCTGCTTGCCATATCAAGTCCCGTCTGCTTACGGTGTCAAGTCCAGTCTGCTTACTGTGTCAAGTCTAGTCTGCTTGCCATATCAAGTCTAGTCTGCTTGCCATATCAAGTCCAGTCTGCCTACTGTGTCAAGTCTAGTTTGCTTGCCATATCATGTCCAGTCTGCTTGCCATATCAAGTCCAGTCTGCTTGCCATATCAAGTCCAGTCTGCTTACACTGTCAAGTCTAGTGTGCTTGCCATATCATGTCCAGTCTGCTTACGGTGTCAAGTCTAGTGTGCTTGCCATATCAAATCTAGTCTGCTTGCCATATCAAATCTAGTCTGCTTGCCATATCAAATCTAGTCTGCTTGCCATATCAAGTCCAGTCTGCTTGCCATATCAAGTCCAGTCTGCTTACGGTGTCAAGTCTAGTGTTCTTGCCATATCAAGTCTAGTCTGCTTACGGTGTCAAGTCCAGTCTGTTTGCCATATCAAGTCCAGTCTGCTTACGGTGTCAAGTCTAGTGTGCTTGCCATATCAAGTCCAGTCTGCTTACGGTGTCAAGTCTAGTGTGCTTGCCATATCAAGTCCAGTCTGCTTGCCATATCAAGTCCAGTCTGCTTACAGTGTCAAGTCTAGTCTGCTTGCCATATCAAGTCTAGTCTGCTTGCCATATCAAGTCCAGTCTGTTTGCCATATCAAGTCCAGTCTGGTTACGGTGTCAAGTCAGGTCTGCTTGCCATATCAAGTCCAGTCTGCTTGCCATATCAAGTCCAGTCTGCTTACGGTGTCAAGTCTAGTGTGCTTGCCATATCAAGTCCAGTCTGCTTACGGTGTCAAGTCTAGTGTGCTTGCCATATCAAGTCCAGTCTGCTTACCGTGTCAAGTCCAGTCTGTTTGCCATATCAAGTCCAGTCTGCTTGCCATATCAAGTCCACTCTGCTTGCCATATCAAGTCCGGTCTGCTTGCCATATCAAGTCAGGTCTGCTTGCCATATGAAGTATAATCTGCTTGCCATATCAAGTCCAGTCTGCTTACCGTGTCAAGTCTAGTCTGCTTACCGTGTCAAGTCCACTCTGCTTGCCATATCGAGTCTAGTCTGCTTGCCATATCAAGTCCAGTCTGCTTGCCATATCAAGTCCAGTCTGCTTACCATGTCAAGTCTAGTCTGCTTACCGTGTCAAGTCCACTCTGCTTGCCATATCGAGTCTAGTCTGCTTGCCATATCAAGTCCAGTCTGCTTGCCATATCAAGTCCAGTCTGCTTACCATGTCAAGTCTAGTCTGCTTGCCATATCAAGTCTAGTCTGCTTGCCATATCAAGTCCAGTCTGCTTGCCGTATCAAGTCCAGTCTGCTTACTGTGTCAAGTACAGTCTGCTAGCCATGTCAAGTCTAGTCTGCTTGCCATATCAAGTCTAATCTGCTTGCCATATCAAGTCCAGTCTGCTTACAGTGTCAAGTCCAGTCTGCTTACTGTTTCAAGTCTAGTCTGCTTGCCATATTAAGTCCAGTCTGCTTACTGTGTCAAGTCTAGTCTGCTTGTCATATCATGTCCAGTCTGCTTGCCATATCAAGTCCAGTCTGCTTACCGTGTCAAGTCCAGTCTGCTTACTGTGTCAAGTCTAGTGTGCTTGACATATCAAGTCCAGTCTGCTTACGGTGTCAAGTCTAGTGTGCTTGCCATATCAAGTCCAGTCTGCTTACAGTGTCAAGTCTAGTGTGCTTGCCATATCAAGTCCAGTCTGCTTGCCATATCAAGTCCAGTCTGCTTACGGTGTCAAGTCTAGTGTGCTTGCCATATCAAGTCCAGTCTGCTTACGATGTCAAGTCTAGTGTGCTTGCCATATCAAGTCTAGTCTGCTTGCCATATCAAGTCCCGTCTGCTTACGGTGTCAAGTCCAGTCTGCTTACTGTGTCAAGTCTAGTCTGCTTGCCATATCAAGTCTAGTCTGCTTGCCATATCAAGTCCAGTCTGCCTACTGTGTCAAGTCTAGTTTGCTTGCCATATCATGTCCAGTCTGCTTGCCATATCAAGTCCAGTCTGCTTGCCATATCAAGTCCAGTCTGCTTACACTGTCAAGTCTAGTGTGCTTGCCATATCAAGTCCAGTCTGCTTACGGTGTCAAGTCTAGTGTGCTTGCCATATCAAATCTAGTCTGCTTGCCATATCAAATCTAGTCTGCTTGCCATATCAAATCTAGTCTGCTTGCCATATCAAGTCCAGTCTGCTTGCCATATCAAGTCCAGTCTGCTTACGGTGTCAAGTCTAGTGTTCTTGCCATATCAAGTCTAGTCTGCTTACGGTGTCAAGTCCAGTCTGTTTGCCATATCAAGTCCAGTCTGCTTACGGTGTCAAGTCTAGTGTGCTTGCCATATCAAGTCCAGTCTGCTTACGGTGTCAAGTCTAGTGTGCTTGCCATATCAAGTCCAGTCTGCTTGCCATATCAAGTCCAGTCTGCTTACAGTGTCAAGTCTAGTCTGCTTGCCATATCAAGTCTAGTCTGCTTGCCATATCAAGTCCAGTCTGTTTGCCATATCAAGTCCAGTCTGGTTACGGTGTCAAGTCAGGTCTGCTTGCCATATCAAGTCCAGTCTGCTTGCCATATCAAGTCCAGTCTGCTTACGGTGTCAAGTCTAGTGTGCTTGCCATATCAAGTCCAGTCTGCTTACGGTGTCAAGTCTAGTGTGCTTGCCATATCAAGTCCAGTCTGCTTACCGTGTCAAGTCCAGTCTGTTTGCCATATCAAGTCCAGTCTGCTTGCCATATCAAGTCCACTCTGCTTGCCATATCAAGTCCGGTCTGCTTGCCATATCAAGTCAGGTCTGCTTACCGTGTCAAGTCCAGTCTGCTAGCCATATCAAATCTAGTCTGCTTGCCATATCAAATCTAGTCTGCTTGCCATATCAAGTCCAGTCTGCTTGCCATATCAAGTCCAGTCTGCTTACGGTGTCAAGTCTAGTGTGCTTGCCATATCAAGTCCAGTCTGCTTGCCATATCAAGTCCAGTCTGCTTACCGTGTCAAGTCCAGTCTGCTAGCCATATCAAATCTAGTCTGCTTGCCATATCAAATCTAGTCTGCTTGCCATATCAAGTCCAGTCTGCTTGCCATATCAAATCTAGTCTGCTTGCCATATCAAATCTAGTCTGCTTGCCATATCAAGTCCAGTCTGCTTGCCAAATCAAGTCTAGTCTGCTTGCCATATCAAGTCTAGTGTGCTTGCCGTATCAAGTCCAGTCTGCTTACCGTGTCAAGTCCAGTCTGCTAGCCATATCAAGTCCACTCTGCTTGCCATATCAAGTCCGGTCTGCTTGCCATATCAAGTCTGGTCTGCTTGCCATATCAAGTCCGGTCTGCTTGCCATATCAAGTCCGGTCTGCTTGCCATATCAAGTCCGGTCTGCTTGCCATATCAAGTCCGGTCTGCTTGCCATATCAAGTCCGGTCTGCTTGCCATATCAAGTCCAGTCTGCTTGCCAAATCAAGTCTAGTCTGCTTGCCATATCAAGTCTAGTGTGCTTGCCATATCAAGTCCAGTCTGCTTGCCGTATCAAGTCCAGTCTGCTTACCGTGTCAAGTCCAGTCTGCTAGCCATATCAAGTCCACTCTGCTTGCCATATCAAGTCCGGTCTGCTTGCCATATCAAGTCTGGTCTGCTTGCCATATCAAGTCCGGTCTGCTTGCCATATCAAGTCCGGTCTGCTTGCCATATCAAGTCCGGTCTGCTTGCCATATCAAGTCCGGTCTGCTTGCCATATCAAGTCCGGTCTGCTTGCCATATCAAGTCCAGTCTGCTTGCCATATCAAGTCCAGTCTGCTTACGGTGTCAAGTCTAGTGTGCTTGCCATATCAAGTCCAGTCTGCTTGCCATATCAAGTCCAGTCTGCTTACCGTGTCAAGTCCAGTCTGCTAGCCATATCAAATCTAGTCTGCTTGCCATATCAAATCTAGTCTGCTTGCCATATCAAGTCCAGTCTGCTTGCCATATCAAATCTAGTCTGCTTGCCATATCAAATCTAGTCTGCTTGCCATATCAAGTCCAGTCTGCTTGCCAAATCAAGTCTAGTCTGCTTGCCATATCAAGTCTAGTGTGCTTGCCATATCAAGTCCAGTCTGCTTGCCGTATCAAGTCCAGTCTGCTTACCGTGTCAAGTCCAGTCTGCTAGCCATATCAAGTCCACTCTGCTTGCCATATCAAGTCCGGTCTGCTTGCTATATCAAGTCTGGTCTGCTTGCCATATCAAGTCCGGTCTGCTTGCCATATCAAGTCCGGTCTGCTTGCCATATCAAGTCCGGTCTGCTTGCCATATCAAGTCCGGTCTGCTTGCCATATCAAGTCCGGTCTGCTTGCCATATCAAGTCCAGTCTGCTTGCCATATCAAGTATAATCTGCTTGCCATATCAAGTCCACACCACAACGAACAGACCCAACCAAACCCATACCCCACGTTACCACAACCCACACCACCACAAACAGACCCAACCAAACCCATACCCCACATTACCACAACCCACACCACCACAAACAGACCCAACCAAACCCATACCCCACATTACCACAACCCACACCACCACAAACAGACCCAACCAAACCCATACCCCACATTACCACAACCCACACCACCACAAACAGACCCAACCAAACTCATACCCCACATTACCACAACCCACACCACCACAAACAGACCCAACCAAACCCATACCACACATCAGCCCCTCTCCTCAGAACAAACAGTCACCCCTTCTTCATTTGAGACGTCACCCTGTTCTCATTGTGCTCATTATCCACCCAGCACCGTAGCTGGGGCCCCTTGGCCCATTGACATTGTTACATAAACGCTGGAGGACTGGGGGCCAAGCATCCACCTGTCAGACCGTTTCACTGGGCAGCCGCCCGATCTGTTTGGTCAGTATAGGATGGGATGGGAGTGCATGGGACTGGGACCTTCCACACGCACACATACACACATTTACACACACATGCATGCATGCATGAATGTGCACACACACACACACACACACACACACACACACACACACACACACACACACACACACACACACACACACACACACACACACACACACACACACACACACACACACACACACACACACACACACACACACACACACACATTGCCCTCCACATCTTGGGACCTTTATCTGTCTACTGCCCCTCTTCCCACACTGCTGTAGACCATGGCCCCCTGTTTGTCTGCTGTTCTGAGAATTAGGTCAAGGGCCTCCACATCATCTGTTCATCCATCAGGGGTTTCCAAAAACATATTGCCTGGCAAGTTTTATTTCACTGATAGAAAATGTAAAGCGTATTGTTACTAATGTTAATCTGATAAATTAATTGCTCGGCTTGGAGGTTCGATTAAATGAAGCACGGAGGCCTTATGATTTGGAGTATTACGTAACCTACAGTAAGGCTTGTTACCTTTCCGTAGCCATGCTAGGTCGCCAGGTTAGCTAGGACAGCACTGGCCTTATTCTGGCCAATGTGCTGTCATCTATCAGTTTTTCAAAGTTAACTGTAACCCTCTTTTGAGCCCTGAGATAATATCCGATCTTTCAAAATAGTCTAGACCTCTACTATATTCATGAAATCTAGTTTGTAAGTTACTGTAAGCCTACTGTACGTTTTCTACAGTTCTACTGTATCTGTTTAATCCTTTTCAGACATGGTTGAGTGGCAGCCAACATTTGCATGGAGACAATAAAGTGAGTATTGTATCAGAGAGAAGCAGGCTCAAGTTGAACCTCTCTATATTTCCTCTGACTCTGTGACTTCAAGGGACTGAAGGGGTTCAGAGCCTAGAATCTCTCACTCAGAATGAGGGATTTACTATTTGTATTTCTTTTCCAGACCTCTGTTTGCTTTTGGATATGAATGGGGCCCTTCTATCCTGTGTTCCATACCCGTACGCCACAGTTCTCAGCCCATGTCGGCGTGGGAAGTCCGAGGAGGACGTCATTTGAACAGTGTAATGTGCTTTCCAGCCACCCCATAAATGCCAAAGAACTCCTTTGTTGTTGGAATTCCTGTCCTCATGGCCGCGGGAAGATGTTTTGGGGTGGGGTGGGGGGCTGCTGACAGGGTGGGGGTGCTGCTGACGGAGGGGGGTAGTTATATGTCACCTTAGCTGACATGTTAGTTATATGTCACTTACAAAACTCAGATGTTTAATGCATGCTAATGTTGCCTCACAGACCATGAAAGACTCAAATGATTATTATAGATCTGGGTTAAATAATTTGATTTGTTTCCATAGGGCGAATCAACACACACTCAAAACAACATCCTGCTTGATGATAGGTGTGTAGTAATCAATAAGAACATGATCTGTTAGGGTGTGGATCACCTTATTGATCTGTCTGGAATTGAGATGATTATGCATGATATTAGCTATTAGCTAGTTATGTCCATGTCTCAGACATGACCTTGAGTAAACCTACAAGATTATTTATCAAAACCAATTGTTGAGGAATCTGAACATTTCGATTTGGGTTTTAGTTCCAGTGTTTTTACTACTGTTGAAGTATGAGAAACTTGTCATGAGAAAATTATTATGGTGAATGATCCAATGGTTATGGTGAATGATCCGATTGGGTTCTCATGAGAAAATGATTATTGTGAATGATCCGATTGGGTTCTCATGAGAAAATGGTTATGGTGAATGATCCGATTAGGTTCTCGTGAGAAAACTATCATGGTGAATGAGCCAATTGGGTTATCATGAAAAAATTGTTATGGTGAATGATCCGATTGGGTTCTCGTGAGAAAATGGTTATGGTGAATGATCCGATGGGTTCTCATGAGAAAATGGTCATGGCGAATGATCCGATTGGGTTCTTGTGAGAAAATGATTAGGGTGAATGATCCGATTGGGTTCTCGTGAGAAAATGGTTATGGTGAATGATCCGACTGGCTTCTCATGAGAAAATGGTTATGGTGAATGATCCGATTGGGTTCTCGTGGGAAAATGGTTATGGTGAATGGTGAATTTGGTTCTCATGAGAAAATGGTTATGGTGAATGATCCGATTGGGTTCTCGTGAGAAAATGGTTATGGTGAATGATCCGACTGGCTTCTCATGAGAAAATGGTTATGGTGAATGATCCGATTGGGTTCTCGTGGGAAAATGGTTATGGTGAATGGTGAATTTGGTTCTCATGAGAAAATGGTTATGGCGAATGATCCGATGGGTTCTCATGAGAAAATGGTTATGGTGAATGATCCAACTGGCTTCTCATGAGAAAATGGTTATGGTGAATGATCCGATTGGGTTCTCATGAGAAAATTGTTATGGTGAATGATCCGATTGGGTTCTCATGAGAAAATGGTCATGGCGAATGATCCGATGGGTTCTCATGAGAAAATGGTGATGGTGAATGATCCGATTGGGTTCTCATGAGAAAATTGTTATGGTGAATGATCCAATGGGTTTCTCACTTGCACCATAACATTGATGATGAAGAGCTTTTCATGCAAAAGGCTTCTCATACATCCTGGCAAACTAGTTTGAAGTAGGAACTTTTAAATATGATCATGAATCTTGCAGACCTGGGATGAAATAAATGTGTCTTTGAGTATCTGATATTTTAAATAAATGTTTTCTGTGTATTTGATTATTTTCAAATACACACCCCAAAACAAGTACTTCTTTTTGAGGATTTAATTTGTAAAAACATAACAGTCTACCAAATTGATTTGAGAAATACTTATTTCAAATACTATTTTAACATACTTGGGTTAAATGCATGGGAGTGTATTTCATAAATATTCAACTACTTGTCTTTTCAAATAAAATGTATCTGAATACTTGTTTTTATGAATATACATGGAAAGAACAGAATAAACACATTTTGAATTACATACCTACAGTAGAAAAGAGGGAGAATATCTTCTTTCTAATGACAACTTAATTTATCAACTCCTAATATTGAGATAATTACACTTACTGGAGTATCTGACATACAGATGTAGGATCTTAATTTGAGCAAGTTTGCTACAGCAGGCAAATAATCCTGCAGCAACAGGAAATTTGATTATTATTGAATTATTATGTGCACTATAATTCATGGATATGGTTTTTAAGGGTCGATACATTTTACATTTGGGCAAATCAAGTCTGAAATGTTAAAGTGGTAATTACAAACTTTAGAAGCCATTTTAAACCCTGAATACACTAAAAGTTTGCTACCATGTTGTTGTCATGTTGTGTTGCCTCCATGCTGTGTTGTCATGTGTTGCTGCCCTGCTATGTTGTTGTCTTAGATCTCTCTTTATGTAGTGTTGTGTTGTCTCTCTTGTCGTGATGTGTGTTTTGTCATATATATATATATATATATTTTTTTTTTATCCAAGCCCGCAAGAGGCCTATTGCCTTTTGGTAGGCCGTCATTGTAAATAAGAATTTGTTCTTAACTGACTTGCCTAGTGAAATAAAGGTTACATAAAAATAAAAATAAAATTATCATCAAATAGTGATCAAATTAAGATACTACATCTGTAGGCTTTGAAAAAGCAGTTGTGGTTAGTGCCACTGGCTGCTGGTAATCTTTCTGGACATACATTTTTGCCCACACAACACTAACCTTTGTTTAAACAGCTTAAGAGCTGCTCTTAGCGAAAATGTGTTTGGAGTTACTTTTCTAGCTAATAGGCTGTTAGAGTTTACACTTCCTCTTCCAATTATAATGTGGGGAGGTTAAAATATTGGAAAACTATCGACCAAATCTATTCATTTTAGAATGTTGATTAATTTTGCTTGCCATTATCATTCACCTGATGAGTCAAAACATGTGAAACATGTCTTGCTAAACATGTGATGTGGGTCCATGGATCCCCGATATGCCTGGGCGGTGGTCCCTTGGCAAGAAAAGTCCGTAAGACCCCTGTTTTAGTCGATTATTTTCCGACTATCATTACACCACAGACAAAGTGACCACCACATTGAAGAAACCCTGCACTGACCATTGGGTTTAGGGGTTGGTGTTGGGGTGATGGGGCTGGAGCTGTTTTGTCTTTTTAAAGACACCGTCTTTGTAAGGGGTCTTATAGAAGGGGAAACACTGGAGGTAAGAGTGGGGGAAATGGATTGTCCCCTCCTTTTCTCTTTCTCCTTTACTGGGAAATCTCACCATAAAGACAACAGAAGTTCAGAGGATCCCTGGCTATAAGCACTATCCAGATGGACAAAGAGCTCCATGTCACAGGTCACACTGACCTAAAGCTTTGAGAGATGCTAAACGATGTGTCAGCTAGGGCCAAACCTGGCTAGCCTGGCTGACTGCAAAGAAAAGTCTTATCGAGGAGAAGGGAGGAAGGAGTCTTAAGTTGACAAATGGCAGTGCCCACTTTACATTTCTCCTCTCTTTCCTTCTTTCTTTCCTTCACTCTTTCCTTCTCTTTCCACTGAAGGATTTACAGCTGGACAGGGAGGGCATGAGCAGGGCCTGAGAGCCTTGGGCTACAACACTGACTCCTGTCAACTATTTACAGGTCCACAATAGGGGAGACTGGGTGGTTCTGATTTGCGATTATCCATGGTGGACTAGCCATATAAGGTCATAGAGGTCCCCTGTAGAGGTGACCATTGAACAACATGCGCCAAAATAGAAGTCTTCCTAACTAACAGGTTCATCTTCAAGTTCATCCATATAACAGTAAATGTAGTGTTGTCGCCTACGTATGTGCTGCTTCCAAATCTGTTAACTAAGTATTGGCTGTTTTGGCATGATAAGCCTGTAGTCCCTCCAGGAGCCTGCTGTAACCAGACGGGAGCATATGGGACAGCGTGTCTAACAGTGGTAATCCTAAAGAGGTGTTCTTGTCATAACCTTTTTGTTTACTACATGGAAAGAGATGTGCAGCAAGCTTTATTATGTCTGTCAGTGTACTAGAAAATGAACCGTGAAGACTATGAGCTCTACATGAAAACAATAGAAACATGTTGTATGGTCTGTTACTTGCATGTGTAGGCCTGTGCTCAGGAATTGTCTGTTTTTTATTAGGCAAGTCAGTTATGAACAAATTCTTATTTACAGTGACGGTCTATCCCAGCCAAACCCAGACAATACTGGCCCAATTGTGCGCTGCCCTATGGGACTTCCAATAATAGCCAGATTTGATTCAGCCTGGAAATGAACCAGGGACTATAGTGATAGCTCTTGCACTGAGATGCAGTGCCTTAGACCGCTGCGCCACGCGGGAGCCCAATGTGTGTGCGTGTGTGTGTGCGCCCGGTCGCCAGATGTACTGTCTTTCCTCCGACACGTTAGTGCGGCTGGCTTCCGGGTTAAGCGGACATTGTGTCAAGAAGCAGTGCGGCTCAGCTGGGTTGTGTTTCGGAGGACGCACGGCTCTCAACCTTCGCCTCTCCCGAGTCCATACGGGAGTTGCAGCGATGGGACAAGACTGTAACTACCAATTGGATACCACGAAATTGTGTAGAAAAAGGGGTACTTTAAAAAAAAAAAAATATCAAGGAATGTGTGCGCCATGTTTGTGTCGTTGTGTCTCCAAGGAATTGTGGGAGACATTATTTGTTTTCACAATTTCAAAACTAGATATAACCCTCTAAAACATGTATCCTACAGAAGCAGGCTGGATTACTGTGTTACTGTGGAATATAACTTGGAGAGGAAAATGTCCATGGTTGGTGACCTTTTGGATACACACGACGCAACCGCACTATAAGAGCCAGCTTCATAGTTTCTATATGTAATACCCATCCTTTAGCCTGTGTTCCTGTCTTTCTAGTGATGTCCTTTACGAAGGTTTGCTTGTTTTCCCTGTATTCTAAGTTACTTGGCCAAAACGAGCCAAAGAGAACTCCTACAGAATATGATTTGTTTCGACCCTTTAGGTATTATACACAGTTGAACTCAGACACCAGACCAGAACCTGGTGGTAGGAATTTAACATATCAAGGTTAGGTTGCCGGTCAATATCTGTTTGGTTAAGAGACTCAGGTCCACAGCAGCCTGAACTAATGTTGCACCATCTTCACTCATCTTCACAAAAGGAAAGTACAGTAACTTACAGTAAAGCAAAGTACAGTCAAGTAAAGTCAAATATAGTAAAGTACAGACAAGTACAGTAAAGTAACACAAGGTAAAGTCAAGTGAAGTAATAGTAAAAGTAGCATTATCAGTAGCATGATCAGTAGCATTATCAATATCATTATTAGTATCATTATCAGTAGCATTATCAATATCATTATTAGCATCATTATCAGTAGCGTTATCAGTATCCGTAGCATTATCTGTGTCGTTATCAGTAACATTATCGGTATCAATATCGGTAGTGTTATCATTACCGGTAGCATTATTGGTATCCTTATTTGTATCATTATCGGTAGCATTGTCGTTATCTGTAGCATTATCGGTAGCATTGTCTGTATCGCTATCAGTAGCATTATCATTATCTATATCGTTATCGGTATCATTATCTGTGTCATTATCAGTAGTCTTATCAGTAGCAGTATCAGTAAAAGTATTAGTAAAAGTGTCTACCATTCATCTAATATATCAATGCACGAGAAATCAACAGGCACTTCTGTGCCTTTTCTTTTGTTGTTTTTCCACTTAAATGCTAATTAGGGTGAGTTAATGAGTGAATCGAGGAGCTGAGTGTGGAGCTGTTTGCATTGTGCCAATGTGTTTAATTGAGCTTTGGCAGGTTGTTTGACGTGATGCCAGGCCTTGCATGGATGGGAGCTAGCAGTGGCTTGTGTTTCACAGGAGTCCAGTCTAGATAAGATGTGGGAGATGTAATTACAATGGAATTATTTTCAAGAACCAATGTGTTACTGGGTTAGTAGTGTCTGTTTATTATTAAAGAAAAATCCTGTCTCTCCTGGCCCATAGACTAATGTCACGGTAAGGAAAGTAAAGATACCTTCATAGAAAATGACTCAAGTAAAAGTGAAAGTTACCCAGTAAAATACTGCTTGAGTAAAAGTCGAAAACTATTTGGTTTTAAATATACTTATGTATCAAAAGTAAATGGAATTGCTAAAATGTACTTTTGTATTTTTGCACATTTGTATTTTTATTTTGATTGACAGATAGCCAGGGGAACACTCCAACACTCAGACATAATTTAAAAACAAAGCATTTATGTTTAATGAATCTGCCAGATCAGAGGCAGTGGGGATGACCAGGGATGGTCTCTAGATAAGTGTTTGAATTGGACCATGTTCCTGTCAAAATGTAATGAGTACTCTTGGGTGGCAGAGAAAATGTTTGGAGTAAAAAGTACATTATTGTCTTTAGGAATGTACTGAAGTAAAAGTAAAAGTTGTCAAAAATATAAATAGTAAAGTAAAGTACAGATACCCTCAAAAATCGACTTAAGTAGTACTTTAAAGTAGTTTTACTTAAGTACTTTACACCACTGGTAAGGAACCATATAACGATGAGTTCTAAAATGAACGTATCCTTCAATGCTGTCCTCCTAACCCTCAGCAGAATGGTAGGTCTACAGAAACTGCAGTGTAGGAGGGCCTTGCCTCCCATCCCACTTGTCCTCTCCAGCCCCATGGGTGCCTCTGTGACAGGGAGAGGCCAAACGCTGTGTGTGGCATCCAGACTTTACTGGCCCCGGCCCCCTGTCTCAGCTATCACTCTTGGCCACAGCCTCATGAATGGGGCTGACGCATCCCATCCGTCTGATCACCAAGCCAGGATCACTTTCCAATCGTCACTTTAAAGTCCACTAGTCAAGGACACATTTCTATTGCAGGAAAGCATGGATCGTTTCAAGCCATTACAAAACAATATTTGTTTATATTTGAGGGTCAAAGGAAACCAATGCCGAAATGAAAGCAGCCCAGTCAATCATAGTCACTGAATGAATGTCTGCTTTGAAAAAATGCCAAGTCGTCAGACTGACTGTTTCCATTATGTTCAAATTGTCCCTTTCATAATGAAAGCTAAGTTGGTTTATTTGGAATATCTTGCATCAGCAGAACATCCATTTGGCAAAATGGATACAACTGCTGTCCATCTCAAGTATAAGTAATGCTAAAAGAAAGGTTAGCTGTGTTCAGTGTGTATGAATCTAAGTAGTGGTTCACAACCTCATTCTTATGCCAGTTCTCCCAACAACACAGACTGACCTCTCTCTCCCACGGCTCCCATGGAAGTGGTTTTGAGAGAGAGAGAGAGAGAGAGAGAGAGAGAGAGAGAGAGAGAGAGAGAGAGAGAGAGAGAGAGAGAGAGAGAGAGAGACAGAGAGAGACAGAGCGAGACAGAGCGAGACAGAGAGAGACAGAGACAGAGAGCGACAGAGAGCGACAGAGTGATACTAGTGTCCTGTCAGTACATTACATGGCTACTGGTGTCTGTTCTATCACACTACCGAACTGTTAGTGTTGTTATTGAACACTCATCTTACTTATGCTAGTTTATACAACGGGTAGGTCTAATCCTGGACGCCGATTGGTTAAAAACCGCATTCCAGCTGGTAGAATAATAACATGTGACTTTTAGCAAACGCTTTTATCCAAAGTGACTTACAGTCATGGGTGTAATACATTTTCTGTATGGGTAGTCCCAGGAATGGAACCCACTATCCTTGCATGCTCTACCGACTGAGCTACAGAGGACTTGTGGAATGTCCGTGCAACACCTTCACCCCAGTAATGTGACTGGTCTAGCGACGGTACCATGCGCTGCTGTAAACTGTTAAACAAGAGATCACTTGCAACCAGTAACCAACTGTTGACATCTACATTCCTCTGCAGGGCCTGCTAATAATGTAATCATTAATCCCTGACCTCTGTTTAAAGTGGACCACCTCACGTCCATGATGACTTTAGCTGTTGTGCGTAAAATAGTGGAGCAGCCTGAACACAGTTGTAACTATCACCTAGGAAGGGTTGGACTGAGGGTGTTCCTCCCAAATGGCATCCGATTGCTGATATATTGCACTACTTTTGTCCAGAGCCCTGTGCACTATATGGGCAATAGGATGGCATTTGGGACGCAGACAGTGTAAGGAGATCCGCCCTGTTATTTTAACTCACATTGACTGAAATAAGAGGTTGTGCTAGTTGGGCGATCCCAGGTGATTCCATGTACACCATCTGTTCTCAGGATCTTTGGTCCCTAACATCAGTGCAGAGCAGTCAAAGAGCAGGAGAGAGAGAAAGAGAGAGAGAGAGAGAGAGAGAGAGAGAGAGAGAGAGAGAGAGAGAGAGAGAGAGAGAGAGAGAGAGAGAGAGAGACTGTCCGCCCTCCTGTTTAGTTTTTTCTCTTTTCCTGCCTTTGGCTCCTGTCCTGCACATGATGTCGTGTCTGCACACAGATCAAGAGCTGAGGGGTTTGGTGAGGAGAAAATTCCCAGAGGATGAATAACGTGTAGCTAGAAAATGTTAGGTAGCACTATGGGGTCAGGCATGCAGGGACAAAGGCCCATAAGGCCCCACTTAGGGCCACTTACTTTGTTATTAATGGGTGGGCTGTTTCTTGTTATTTTACATAACTTATCACAGTGGAGATAAATCCTTGAAAATAGACATTATCTTATTTCTGGTGGATAACTCTTACTGGATAGTTTGACACTGGTAGATTTTGTGAATGTCTAGTCACATTATGCCACATATAAAGTTCAGACAAGTTGTTTGTGAAACAAGGGCAGAATGGTAGCCCTAAGTCTTGATGAATATGGATAATGCTTGAACAGAGCTATAGGGGATTGGGACCCTTTTGTTGAAATACGAACAAACCTTTTTCAAGCCACATACAATGAATCTGAGTTCAAAGTGATTGGGCTGGGAACTCCAGAAGGGTTTCTTTCCTCCCCCAAAATAAAATCTTATAGATATATAGAATCTAGATAGAAAACGAGGACCTTAAATCCCCTGGGTCACTTCTTAACCAAGAAATCAAAACATTAGGAATGGAAAATAAATTGCATTGTAAAACACATAAATTCTCAATAGTCATATTTGCATTACAGATAATTTGGTCAGAACATGCTCATCATTCATCATGCTTATTTCTCATACTGTATATGATCAAGCTCTTTATTAAGCATGATTCATGAATCAAGTACGTCATTTATTTTCAAGCCCTTTAGCAAGCATGATTCATGACTCAACATTGATTAAAAATAATTATATAGAGCAACAGAGTGCTTTGGCAAAGTTAATGTCCTAATTTAGTTGGAAAATGTAATTGTTGAGAAATCAGCTAAAAGGAAATTGTGGTTAAAAATGTATGAGTGTGGATGAGTGTAAGTCTGTCGTAAAGTCAGACTGAACCAGGATTAAAACACTCTCTGATTCATTCATATGTTGGCCAACAAATACACTTTGAAGACGGACATAGGCTACTCTTGGGTCAGGTTAATTAGGTTAACATTTTGCATTTTGGTCATCATAATAAAGCATACTATTTGAATTTCTGTACATAACTTATAAAGAGCTGTAATAACCAGCAACATAAATGTTTTCTCATGTCTCTTTTAGCTCCCTGTCTTTTGACGTGAAACACTGCTATGGTGTAGTCAGATAAATAGGACTTGAAGAAGCAGTCACTTTCTAAACTAAACAGTCTTTTGATTAGTCATTCTAAACAGGACCTCCATGTTAGTTCTGTTGTGGCCCTGTTCCGCTGTGGGGTTCCTACGTGCCTAGAAAATAAGATTGATGACTGCATAATTCCATTCTAATTGGCTTGAAATGTTCTAATTTCCCATCTGCTCCTTTGGCTGACAACATAAACAACATTCCAGAAGGAAGAGAGAGAGAGAACAGAGAGAACAGTGGCAGGGCCTTATTGGAGGAAAGGAATGAAGCAGAGGAATGGCCTTAGCTGCTGATCGATCAGGCCAGGAGACCACAGACCCTATTCATCACTACAGTATGTTTAAACACAACCCCCTTTGGGTGCAACTCCTTTTCATGTCAAATCAAATCATCTTTATTTGAGTGGATAGTGTCTAACTAAGCTCTCACTGAGGAGACCTGTGGAGTCCAGTCCCTAAGAATATTTCTAAACCCAAATGGTCGAGGCCACACGGTAGCCCACCCTGACTGCTTCTGCTCTCTCTGGTCACTGGGGGAAACTTTGCGTTCCTTACGCTCCACTTGGCCTTCTGGTGTCTAAAGCATTTCATTTTGCTGCTCTGTGGCTGGCGTGGCCATAGCTCTGCTCTGGTGGAGGCCCCTATTGTCTCCGGGTTTTCCTCTCGTTAGCACCCTTGGCCTCTCATTGTCTAGCCCCCTCTGTGTCAGGTCAGGTCGGGTCCGGTGCACAGAGGACCCCCTTCTCTCCCTTTTGCGGATCACTAAACAGGACCATTTCTCTATCCATCGTTTCATTATTGTGGAGACACCCTGGGTTGAGAACGCTTTTCTTTCACTGGGAAACCTTTTTCTCCTCTTTCTCCTCCTCCTGAAGGTTAAGAAAGAAAACGAAGCAAACCCCCAGACTATGTGTCTATTTTGGGAAGCCCTTATCCGTTTTCTTTTTTAATGCCCAGACTTGATATCCGTGACATGAAGAGTATTCAGCGGGACATCAAAGCAGCTGATAGACCGGGAGCCAGAGAGAGCGGCGTTCCCTCGGATGGACAGAAGAGTGGGATGGAAGAGGTGGATTGTGGGAAATTCTAACTCATTAACAGACGAATATTGCAACATTCATTAATGAAGGTCATAAACGGTCATAGAAGGTCATAGAAGGTCTTGTGAAAAAGCTCAGGCCCAAGATGGGTTTTTATTTTAGAAATAAGTTGTTTTTCTTTTAAAGCAAAAAACAAACTTATTCCGCTGCTTTCTTGCCTGTAATAGACTATGTGATACATTGTACATGTTTGCCCCTGTGGCGTTGTTACGTATGCTGGACACTGTGTACCATTAGAGGCGTGTTGTCATCTCCAAAGTTCTCACCCATCACTGTAACCTCTATACCAGAATGGGCTGGCATTCCTTAGCTCTTTGGAGACTAAGTCATTGGTACATTTTTATTTAGAAGGCAGCTCCCATTTTACTTGTGTACGCACACTGTCCAACAGACGAATGACAATTATCGCCAATGTGCACAGGACTGTATCTCCGTGAAGAAGCCTAAGTTCCGTACAGGGAGAAAAACAGCATTCCAGTACTCTTCTACTTGGAACGAACTACAAAGGGACTTGAAACTACAGGAGCTTGTCTCCTTAAATGTTTTTTACAGCTAGGGAAAACGCTATGGTGGAAAATGATTTAGGAGGCTGTCAATGTTTTGACCCCAAGTTGAACCCCTCCTCCCAAAACCAATGTTCCAGTTCAATGTGTAAGCTGATGTTTTAAACTGTAGTGCTTTGTGTTTTATGTTGTACATTTTTTAAAGTTTGTGTGCTGCAATTTTGGCCAGGTCTATCTTGCAAAATATATTTTTTATCTCATTGAGACTAACCTGGTAAAATAAATGTAAAATAAAGATAAAAATTAAATATGAAATCGTTATGTTCTGCCTAAGAATGTGTTATGTACAGCTTATTAATGTGTTATGAAGTCCTAAGTAGGTACTCTTCAAATAAAGAGTTTTCAAATAACGATTTGATATAGCATGTCCTGTTTCAGCATTTCATTTATATAGTGGAAATAGGCCAAAGTCCTGTTTCAAAAGCTTTACTTAGTCGTATAATAATGAACATAAATCCGAGATCACATAATCACAATATGTTGGTTGTGCATCATGAATGTTCTCTTTCTCCACGATTGTCTTCCTTCCACACATCATGTTGTCATCAATAGTCTCTGGTCTGTAACAAGCCATCCACTGACTGGGATGCAGCAGGAATGTGTTGTATCAGATAGCACTTGGTTAGTTAGAGGCTCTAGAGAAAACGATACAACACCGGTCTGCATACTTACCCTAGTGCTCTGAATTCCTAAACTGAACAAAAATATAAACACAACATGTAAAGTCGTGGTCCCATGTTTCATGAGCTGAAACAAAAAAATCCCAGAAATGTTTCAGACGCACAGACATTTTATTTTTCTCCAATTCTGGGCACAGATTTGTTTTCATTCCTGTTAGTGAGACAGGTGTGGCATATCAAGAAGCTGATTAAACAGAATTGTCATTACACAGGTGCACCTTGTGCTGGGGACAATAAAAGCCCACTCTAAAATGTGTAGTTTTGACACACAACAAAATGCCACAGATTTCTCAAGTTTTGAGTGAGCATTCAATTGGCATGCTGACTCCAGGAATGTCCACCAGAGCTGTTGCCAGAGAATTTAATGTTAATTTCTCTATCATAAGCCGCCTCCAACGTAAATTTAGAAAATTTGCCAGTATGTCCAACTGGCCTCACAACCGCCGTGTGGGCGAGCGATATGGTGATGTCAACGTTGCAAACTGAGTGCCCCATGGTGGCGGTGGGGTTATGGTATGATCAGGCATAAGCTACGGACAACGAACACAATTGCATTTTATCGATTAGAATTTGAATGCACAAAAATACCGTGATGAGATCCTGAGGCCCATTGTGAGGCCCATTTTTTTATGGTATCTGTGACCAACAGATGCAAATCTGTATTCCCAGACATGTGAAATCCCTAGATTAGGGCCTAATGAATTTATTTCATATGAACTGTAACTCAGTAAAATCAATGAAATTGTTGCATGTTCTGTCTATATTTTTTTCAGTATAATTTGTTGTGATGCTCACGCTCTCTCTCTCTCTCTCTCTCTCTCTCTCTCTCTCTCTCTCTCTCTCTCTCTCTCTCTCTCTCTCTCTCTCTCACTCGCTCTCTCCCCTCTCTCTCTCTCTTGCTCTCGCTCTCTCCCCTCTCTCTCTCTTGCTCTCTTGCTCTCTCTCTCTCTCTCTCTCTTGCTCTCTCTCTCTATCTCTCTCTCTCTCTCTCTCTCTCTCTCTCTCTCTCTCTCTCTCTCTCTCTCTCTCTCTCTCTCTCTCTCTCTCTCTCTCTCTCTCTCTCTCTCTCTCTCTCTCTCTCTCTTTCAGTCTCTGCTGTGGGTGAATGTAAGTGGGGTGGCAGGTAGCCTGGTGGTTAGAGCGTTGGGCCAGTAACCGAAAAGTTGCTGGATCGAATCCCTGTGCTGACAAGGTAAAAATCTGTCATTTTGCCCCTGAACAAGGCAGTTCACCCACTAGGCCATCATTGTAAATAAGAATTTGTTCTTAACTGACTGCCTGCTTAAATATATATTTTTAAGTCACTTTCATTAAAAACTTTTTATACCCCAAGGGGGAGGGGGTGTTCTACTAAGCTAACATATGGGATCATTTAGCAATTAGTTTTTGATAATTTTGTAAAACACCGCTCTAGCTCTGCCATCTTTCTCCGCAGATGCGGAAGGGCAATATCGTCAGATGTGGTGGATTGAGACGCAGCCCATGCAAAAAAAATAGATATCTCTGGTTTAAACAGACAGATTTTGATGGGGATTTTTTATTATGTTAATTCGATTTCTGCAGGTCCGCGGAAATTGTAGGAGAAGGGTTCATGCAGAATCATACGCAGAGCTGAATTTGAGGGAACCAGATATCCTAATGTTATTGAAAAGATATCTACCATCATTAGCAGTCAAGTACTCAATGTGCTCACTCAAACAGTGATTCACCCATTAACCCAAACACAGAACACAGAACATTCTTCACACAAGAGCCCAAACTTCCGGCCTGTCTGTCAGCAACCTGTTGTGACAGAGTCTCACTGTAGTAAAGTGTTTTTCTTCTCAGAGCACCTTCTATCCTCCAGGTAGTTCACGCCCACTGTATTATAATCCTGTCTGAATAAAATATCCTGCCTTAATCCTGTCTTAATTGAGTAGGAGTTGTTTTGTTCTTTTTTACGACCAGGCTTGAATTCAATTTCACTAGTCAAAAGAAGGTACTAATCATAACGTTAGTTTACAGTTACTTTACAGTTCGTTTGCAGTTAGTTTGCAGTTAGTTCGAGAGACGATGGAATGCCCAGAGGGCAGGATTAAACGGGTGACTATGTGTCTGTCACCGGTGCATCTCATGAAACCTGCGGCGAGGCGTGAAAGATCCTGCAAAACAACACCCTCATCCCGGCCCCCCTACTGCTCCGTACCCCCACCCCATGCCCCATTACAGCCCCCTCAGTCAGAGGTCGTGAAGCACTAATGCAGTCAGACCTGGGTTCAAAAAACTTTCAAATATTTTTTTGTGTTTGCTTAAACCTGCCTGGGCTACCAGATGGTGTCAGGTGCCTGATTTGCACTTTTGGGACCAATTCTATTGGTTCCCATGCAACAGGCAAGCTCTATCAAGCTCAGCTAAAGTATTTGAAATGATTTCAAACACTTTTTGAACCCAGGTTTGACTGCAGCACATCCATCAATTAGAGATGACCCTGTGTAAACAGCCTCTAATCTAGGCTCCCCTGCTTGAAAGGATTTGGTTTTCTCAGTGACGTGCTTCAGGGGAGGAATCCCACTGTAGCTATGCTCCCTGGCTGTTTCAATGGGGAATTTCCTCAATGAGCTTTTTCTACAGGCAGTGTGCTGTGTTTGCGTTATTGGGTGCTTGACTGTCAGATTCTAATGCCTGTAAAATAATTTTGAAATTGGTCAATTAGTGAAAACAAGGAATGTGTAGAAACAGTCTTGGACTGGCTTGGCTTGGCTGAGTACTTTGAAAGCAGGGTTAGGGTTTTTCCATTAGTACTGATTGGGAAATGCTTATTTACTCGTATCTCAACTTGGTTGAATGGAATGTAAACTGAAAATTCTCAATCTCTGTCATAAAGGAAACGTTGTACGCACAATCACATATTCGTTATAACTGTATCACATTCATTTTGATTGACAAGATTAAACATGTTACGGATCCAGTCATGACAGATTGTTAACATTGATGTTCAAATCGAGTAGCTGCCCACAAGCACACAAGCAGGTTTGATTCTTGGTTTGAGATTAGGGATCCAGTGGGTGTGGAATAAAGAGACAAAAGCCCTCCCCCTCACAGGAGGACAGACTTTGATGCAAATAATCCCCCAAAACTAAAGCTTTCAGATCACTCACTTCTTCTACATTCATCTTCACAGAAAGACAGAAATGCCAGATCTTTCTCAAAGGGCAGCAGGCATCTATTTTCTTCTGCCTGGCACTTCATTTATCTTCATCATCATTACCGCATAAAAAACACTGGCCAGGGAGAAGGAGAGTGACTTCAAAAAGACACAGGCTAGCTGGGGATTGAATCACATGCATGCATCCCGAAAGGTACTCTATTCCTTATATCGTGCACTACTTTTGACCAAAGCCCTATGGCTAATTCTAAAAGTAGTGCACTACTCATACCCCTTTAGTGTAGTATGAAGGGAATAGGGTGCCATTTGGGATTGATCCTTCATACACAGAGAGACAGAGTGCGAGACAGAAAATATAGCCCTGGAGATCAGTTGAATATTACAGCAGCCATAAAGGTATGTACAAAACCTCTCTCCCATAGGCCATGGCATAACGTCACTGCGTAATCAAGTCACTGAGGCTTGAATAAATAAAACCAAACAACGTCAACAAGCGATTAACCTGTATCCCCGCACATTGACTTGGTACCGGTACCCCTTGTATGTAGCCTCGTTATTGTTATGTACATTTCTTGTGTTACCTATTGATTGCTTAGATTTTTTTATTTTATACTTTAGTTTATTTAGTAAATATTTTATTGACTGTATTTCTTGAACTGCATTGTTGGTTAAGGGCTTGTAAGCATTTCACGGTAAGGTCTGTTGTATTCGGAGCGTGTGACAAATACAGTTTGATTTGAAGCAGCATTGCACTGGGGTCTGTGTGGAGAGAGGCCCTCATGTAAGCATTGATAGGGACCCTTCTCTGTCCTAATTATTGCTAATGATTGCTATTACTCCGGGGTATTGATATGGTTAAAGGTACAATGACAAGTAATAAATAACAAGGTAAACACTGATAACATTAAGACCATGCTAAGACAAAGATTCAGTTGAAGACCTATTGGTCCATTAAGCAGGAACCGTACTCAGGACAGGACCAAAATAACCCTGACCCCAACAAGATGATCCAGGCCATACAAAAAAATCCTAATATCAAAACATCATTGCCTTTGTTGCTTGTGCCGGCCAATGACACTCCCTTTCTGACAAGTTCTTTCATTTGGAACCTTTAACACAGGTTATGAGAACCAATCAAACTCCCTCCTTTGAGTTCTAGATTCATTGGGTTTTGAATCTATTCAAGTATAGTTGATTTACAGCTATGGGGTCACAGTGTTGTGGTCAGAAGACAGAGTGTAGACATTCATCTTGTATTACTGTTACATGGTACTCTACCACTCCCTATGTAATTCGTTTTCCATTATGTTGCCTGATTTATGGGGTTGTCAAACTTCAGAATTCTCCAAGGAACTGGAATTTATGTTCACAAGGTGATCTGAGGTGTGGCTCAAGATTTAGACCAAAGGGGATTTTTGAAACAGAAGTTACTCAGCCTTCTCTCAGGGGAAATCATATCAGCTGCTGTTCTGTCATCTATTGTATACAGTATGTTGTGACTAAGATAACTTTATTGGTCAATTTTACACAATGTCCAACTGAAATTTGACTTCAACTTTTAACCCCTCCAAAAGACACACATATAGGTTGTTGGAAAGGGGCAGGGGACTGCCACACTGGGGAGCTGTTGTTGTGGGGGGGGGGGGGGGGTAAGTGCCTTGCTCAAGGGCACAATGTCAGTCAATGGCAGGATTTGCCCGCTCACTTCTGGCAGATTTTTTCAGTCCAACCCAGGATTCAAACTGGCAACCCTCTGATTGCCTCTCTAACCGGTAGGCTAGCTGACGCCGCCGGAATGTATGCTTGCTGTTACTTGTTCTTAATTTTTCTTTTGATTAACTTTAGTCAAATATTTTGGCATTTGTATCTACAATGTCAAATTGACATGTCAAATAGATTGCTGACACAACTGTAAAGCTACAGTAGGTGTGACTCACAGTCAGTGTGGGCAAAAAGTGAGAGGGTTGTTACTTACCATGAATGGCAACCTTTACCTCTCTCATTCATTCATCCATGAATTAGTTTGTTTTGATAATCCATGGCAACTGAAAAGAGCCAGCCCCACTGGCAGCTAATGAGTAGCTATTCCTCAAGCACACCTACAGGTGTATGGCACAGAGGAAGAGAGCAGAGGGCCGTGGGAAAACTAAACTGCCCTCGCCTTCCCATCACCTCCACCTCTCCCACTCTGCTCTACTGGAACTGAAGTGGAGCCGTCCTACACAGGGCTGGGTCAGGCTTTGGCACACACTCACATACCTCCTCTGTTGCTCATACGTGGCAATGGACCAGAAAGTCACTGTGAAATAAGTGAAGTATACAGTATTACTCTTTCTATTGTATTATTCCCCTGATCAGACCAACGGGAGGAATGAATCCCTCTGTCTACCCCTGATGCAAGCTTAGCAGAGGACAATTATAGAAGAGGTGTTTGTGTGTGTGTGTGTGTGTGTGTGTGTGTGTGTGTGTGTGTGTGTGTGTGTGTGTGTGTGTGTGTGTGTGTGTGTGTGTGTGTGTGTGTGTGTGTGTGTGTGTGTGTGTGTGTGTGTGTGTGTGTGTGTGTGTGTGTGTGTGTGTGCGTGCGTGCGTATGTTTTCCCTTTCTTCTTATACCACACAGACATGTTACACTGTAAGGAAATATTTAGTTTTTACAATATATTAGTATGAATACTCAATGGTTTGTTCTGAATTCACAATACATGATGTGAGAACACAAAGTGCTGTGTGGGAAGTGAACTCTGGATTGTTTTACAATAATCCTAAGACTAAAAGGGATTGTTTAACAGTAATTCTCAGACTGAAAGGGATTGTTTTACAGTAATTCGCAGACTAAAAATGATTTTTTTACTGTAATTATCATACTAAAAGGGAAAACATATTTTGTTTAGTTTAGTTTGTTTAGTCCTGATTATTGCCATTTAGCCTACAGATGTTGGATCTTAATTTGATCACCTTGTTGCAGGATAACATTTCAATATTTTAGTGTATTTGAGGTTTAAAAAGGCTTCTGAAGTTTGTAATTTACACTTTGAAATTTCAGGCTCGATTTTCCCTTACAAAAAATGTATCAACCCCTACAAAAATGTCCATCAATTATAATCCACATAATAATTCACATTTCCTGTTGCTGCAGGATTATAGCAAATTGGCTCAAATTAAGATCCTACGTCTGTAGTAGGCCTAGTCTATTTATTAGATATTATTTATGCGGTTCTCATATGAGTTTTACAGCTTGTGCAGAGCTGAGAGAGGAATGATTGGAATGTTCCATGCTGCTACTATGCTCAAGCAGCGACCCTTCATAGCAACTAAAATCCATGAGTGCTGCATCTTTGAATTGGTGAAACTGTAATGTCTATATCATTGGATGTAAAGCCTAGAAAGCTAAACCCAGCTACCCTTTTCAGACTCACTCAAATCTTAGTTACAAGTAGTGTAGCCTATAGGCCTATTGTGAACAAGTTGCTAGAGGAGTCAGAGCAGTATTTATTAATACATGCTTATAAAGCTAGAATCCTTATTTTTTTTTAATCCATTTTGGCATTTAAAGATTCATTATACAGTAAATACCCATTGATTCTTGAAGAAGAATAAATGCCTCATAAGCTTAGTTCAACTGTCGTACCCCATCAGAACCCAAAATACAGTGTATTCTTACCCCTTGACTTGTTCCACATTTTGTTGTGTTACAGCCTGATACCAAAATTGATGAAATAGATTTCTCACCAATCTACACACAATACCCCACAATGTCAAAGTGACTGAACCAGGTTCTCCAGTCCTGCCACCGAGCATCTCTGCTTCCCCTTTTGGTACCCCTCAGTAGCTGCACTCATAGCCTCGCTTAGCCTACTGCCTCCAGATCGGACCTGAGACCTCCCACTTCCAATAGCCCACGCAATGTTCTGGCTGCGATGGGAAAGGACTGAGCTCAGGCGTTCTAAAACTTGCCCTCTTCTCTAAGGCGGCTTCTTTTTTGGGGGTCTCTCTCCTGCTGTCTGTCTCAATTGTCAATTCAAAGGGCTTTATTGGCATGATAAACATATGTTTACATTGCCAAAGCAAGTGAAATAGATTATAAACATTACACTCACAAATGTTCAAAAGAATAAAGACATTTCAAATGTCATATTATGTCTATATACAGTGTCTATACAAAGATTTGCAAATAGTTCAAGTACAAAGGGGAAAATAAATAAAAATAAATATAGGTTGTATTTACAATGGCGTTTGTTCTTCACTGGTTGCCCTTTTCTTGTGGCAACAGGTCCCAAATCTTGCTGCTGTGATTGCGCACTGTGGTATTTCACCCAATAGATGTGGGAGTTTATCAAAATTGGATTTGTTTTCGAATTCTTTGTGGGTCTGTGTAATCTGAGGGAAATGTGTGTCTCTAATATGGTCATACATTTGGCAGGAGGTTTGGAATTGCAGCTCAGTTTCCACCTCATTTTGTGGGCAGTGTGCACATAGCTTGTCTTCTCTTGAGAGCCAGGTCTGCCTACGGCGACCTTTCTCAATAGCAAGTCTATGCTCACTCAGTCTGTACATAGTCTAATATTTCTTTATTTTTGGTCAGTCACAGTGGTCAGGTATTCTGTCACTGTGTACTCTCTGTTTAGGGCCACACAGCATTCTAGTTGGCTCTGTTTTTTTGTAAATTATTTCCAATGTGTCAAGTAATTATCTTTTTGTATTCTCAGGATTTGGTTGGGTCTAATTGTGTTGCTGTACTCTGTGGGTTCGGTTTGTGTTTGTGAACAGTGCCCCAGGACCAGCTTGCTTAGGGGGCTCTTCTCCAGGTTAATCTCTTCTCTCTGTACAGTAGGCTATGGCTTTGTTATGGGGGGTTTTGGAATCACTTCCTTTCAGATGGTTGTAGAATTTAACGGCTCTTTTCTGGATTTTTATAATTAGCGGGTATCGGCCTAATTCTGTTCTGCATGCATTATTTTGTGTTTTACATTATACACGGAGGATATTTTTGCAGAATTCTGCATGCAGAGTCTCAATTTGGTGTTTGTCCCATTTTGTGAATTATTGGTTGGTGAGCAGACCCCAGACCTCACAACCATAAAGGGCAATGGGTTCTTTAACTGATTCTAGTATTTTTTTGCCAGATCCTAATTGGTATGTCGAATTCTCTCTCTCTCTGTCTCTCTGACTGTCTCTCATGGTGGACGCCGCCTTCCTTTAATCTGCTCTCTAATAACAACAGGCACGTCACTGACCAAGTGCGCGGAGGGGAGGGGAGTTTATTGAGGAGAGCAGAGTTGGGTCGCCTCCTGAGAGCTTCGACACAGCAGTCGCAGCAGACAGAGCAGAGCAACATCCACGAAACTTTTAGGGGAAGCAACCAATCAGTTTCTCTATCAGTCTCTCTCTGTCTCTCTCATTGCTCGAGCGACTGCCGAAGCCGGAGGAATGGAACGCCAGTTGCTGTGCTGTGAAGTGGAGACCATCCGGAGAGCTTACCAAGACTCGAACCTGCTCAACGACAGAGTTCTGCAGACCATGCTAAAAGCCGAAGACAGCTATCTCCCAGCAACGAACTACTTCAAATGTGTACAGAAAGAGATTGTACCTTGCATGAGGAGAATTGTTTCTACGTGGATGCTGGAGGTTTGTGCAAGAAACACTTTCTAACAGAAACATAACATTCCATTCACTGAAACATATCATAGGTCTAGCCTATATGCCCTTTGGAATAATAATAGGCAACATACGCTACTAACATGCGTCTATAAAGATTACTTGTCCTGTGTTGGTCAACGTTTTCTATAGGCCTACCTTTAAAATGTGTTTATTACATTAGACCTAGTTATTCACCCAGTTTATCCTTTGGACTACATTAAGAGGTTGTCTGTGAGACTCATTGAGACTAATTTTACCAGAGACATGCTGCAAATGACGTCAAATATTCCATTATATTATGTATTAAAGGGAACGAACAATTTAGTTTCATAATTCTCTAAATTAAAGTCAATGTACACGTATGCAGTCACAAGTGCCAAAATGCGCCATCTTTGTTTTCTTGTGGTTTATAGCACTTTTGTGTGTTTACATTTTTTATAATTTTGTCACTGATGTTTTCGATATAGTAGGCTAATTGAACTCATATGCATTTGGAGCTATGTTTATATTGTTTATATTGTACAACTTGATAAAGCAAACTTACAACTGAACCATCAACGTGGTTGTGATAGTTGCTAAGGTCGACTAGTCTAAATATGGTTAATAGCTTCGATCCCTTTCGAGAGAATGCAATGAAAGTGTCATATAATGAAAGAAGAGACATTGCTTAAAATTTACATGATAAAAATGTTCTCGTGATGTGGACGAATATACTTTTAATTAATTTCTAAAGTTGCATGCTGTAATGAGATTCGGGCGCATGCTCCTTGTCCAATTTAGTGGCTTACAAAAAAGTTATTTTTGACCAGTATTATTTTAGCTATTCGGAATAAGACGATTCTGTCCGATTAAGTATACGTCTTGGACTGTTTACATTCAATTGTTACATGCTAAAACAATTTTAAAATATTAAAACATGTTTTTTGAAAATATGACGAACTACAATTGCTTTCTACGCCATGTGCTTGCCTTGAGGCCGGCCACCTTTGTGTCCACGAGTGAAATAAAATGTATGTCAAAATGTTGTAGATTAATCCAAAAGGTCTTACATCTGCATTTACGGTCACATAATATGCATTTATATGCATGCATGTATGACTCGTGTTATTGTTTGTTCTTTAAGATTACTTTGTAGTAGTGAGGGTCACCGATATGTAAAATCTCAGTTGCATTTTTCGATTTGATATTGATATCATATCGGTTTGTAGAAAGTACAGTTCATACAACTGCTTTCGGATTGCCCATTGGCTCTGGTGTAAATGTTCTGGTAGCCTAAAGCTACCCAACCAGTTTGAAAACAAGGGGATCCCATCCACAGTTGTTGGCCCATCAGCGGGCAATTAAGTATGCTTATATCCGAAGATTTTTTTTGCATGCAGGAACAGTCATGTATGCTTTTTGTTTACAGAACAGTGTAGGTTAACAGGGAGAATAAACCAATATCATGATATGCCTTGCTCATATCGATATCAAACGATATTGATATAATATTGAATTATCAATATTGGTGCCCACCACTACTTTGTAGTATATAGATATAGGCCTATACGGGTATAGACTGCACATGTAACGCATCTTTCGTTTGGTTTTTGATCACAGGTGTGTGAGGAACAGAAATGCGAAGAGGAGGTTTTTCCCCTCGCTATGAATTTTTTGGACAGATATTTGTCTGTTGAACCGACAAAGAAGACCCGACTACAATTATTGGGAGCTACCTGCATGTTTCTGGCGTCTAAAATGAAGGAGACCATTCCGCTAACCGCAGAGAAGTTGTGCATATACACTGACAATTCCATCCGACCAATCGATTTGCTGGTAATTTGACTTCCTCATCATGTTCTCATTAGTTGTAACCAATGTAGATTCTGTTAACGAGCTTTTGTATAATATAGTATAGTGTATGCCTATAATCATAACTATAATTGATGTGTTCATTATATTCCATATAGCCATGGTTAACTTTGGGAGATCAATTTTTTAAAATGAGAAAATAACTCAAATTCTGAATTAAATTCTCAAACCTAATTCCCATAACATACTGTATCAATGATTGTAATGATAAGTCATTGGCACAGTGGCAGAGCGTAGACCTGTGTGGTGTATACCCCCTCTAGTGGTGTGTTGGTGTCTTGAACCCTTGCACATTGTTCCACTACAGGTTATTCTCTCTCTCACTCTCTATCTCTCTCTCTCTTATCTACAGCAAATGGAACTACTAGTATTGAACAAACTGAAATGGGATCTAGCCTCAGTGACTCCGCACGATTTCATAGACCATTTCCTCTCCAAACTACCCATCCATCAGGACACCGAGCAAATCCTGCGCAAGCATGCCCAGACCTTTGTGGCCCTCTGTGCTACAGGTATGCATGATGGGAGCTCCACCACCACCTGCCTGTCTGTTGTTACAGATGTAGGACCTTAATCTGATCACCCTGTTGCAGGAGAACTTTCCTGCAATGCAGGACATTTAAAACTTGAGGTGTATTTGAGGTTTTAAAGGCTTCTGAAGTTTGTAATTTCCATTTAGACATTTCAGACTAGATTTTTCCTTACAAAAACATCCATTAATTATAATCCACATAATAATTCAGATTTCCTGTGACTGCAGGATTACTTTCCTGCTGTAGCAAACGTTGTCAAATTAAGATCCTACATCTGTATACTGCTGGCTGCTCTACTGTGCTCTTGCTGTTGTTGTTTAGTGCTGCTGATTTAGAGGGATGTTGTAGGCCTACATATCCAGCTGGATTATAGATATTCTGTCTGTGTGGTACTAAAGATGGGTTTTTAAGGTAAGCAGTTACATTGATATTTGTCAATGGTGTGATCAATCCCATAGTTAAAGCTGTGAGTTACATATATATTGTCTTCTCCTTATGTCTGATCAGTAGGGCAAATACTTCAGGGAGATACTTAGGCTTAGCTGCTGTTGCACCGTTCATTTTCCACCATGTCTGCACAATGGAAGACTGCTCTCCAATTGCAGGGAAAGTTTTAACTAAGATGATACTGAGGAGAATACCTGCTCTGTAGGTTTCAAACCTGTACCTCCTCAACAAAAGTGGATTTGTGCTAGAGGAAACTATTTTGCCCTGTGGTAAGTCAGGGGAAAACTCAAGGTGCTGTTTGAAGTTACTGCATAATTTAGGAGATTGAATGAATGGGCCTGAAGGTGTTTTTTTGCTGGAGGTGGAGGGGGATAAAGGGGGTTTGGGCTGGAGGTGGAGGGGTAGAGGATTTTAGGCTGGATGTGGCGGGGGTAGGGAGTGGAAGACTAGAGAGTGTGAAAGCATGTTGAAGATCCTGTATGTGCTATTTGTGATGAGTAATACTTCTAAGGAAGGGATTTAACTATTCTGAACAAAAATATAAGTGCAACAATTTCTACAAAGTTACATTTCATATAAGGAAATACATTAGTTGGGCTCTAATCTATGGATTTCACAAGACTGGGAATACAGATGTGCATCTGTTGGTCAAAGATACATAAGAAAAAGAGACAATGCATCTACTCCAGGCAGGGGTGCACACACACACACACACACACACACACACACACACACACACACACACACACACACACACACACACACACACACACACACACACACACACACACACACACACACACACACACCGGGGCTCCTCGGGCGAGGCACACTGTGTGAAACAACAGGTCTAATCACCAGGCGCAGACCATTAATTTGACCATATTAATTAGGGGGCCTCCCAGTCTAGGAGACAAGCCCCCTTTAAACCCACCAACCCATGCAAAGAGTATGGGGCATCACTGTGACTGAGCTCCCATTACAAGAGCCTGCACCACAAAGAGCTTGGACCAGAAAGGTATGGAGCAGAAAACCAGTCAGTATCTTGTATGACCATCATTTGCCTCATGCAGCACGACACATCTTCGCATAGAGTTGATCAGGCTGTTAATTGTGACCTGTGGAATGTTGTCCCATTCCTCTTCAATGGCTGTGCGAAGTTGCTGGATATTGGCCGGAACTGGAACACGCTGTCGCACACGTCGATCCAGAGCATCCCAAACATGCTCAATGGAAGACATGACTGGTCAGTATGCAGGCCACTGGAACATTTTCAGCTTCCAGGAATTGTGTACAGATCCTTGCGACATGGGGCTGTGCATTATCATGCTGAAACATGAGGTTATGTTGCCAGATGAATGGCACGGCAATGGGCCTCAGGATCTCTTCACAGTATCTCTGTACATTCAAATTGCCATTGATCAAATGCAATTGTGTCCGTTGTCCGTACCTTATGCCTGCCCTTACCATAACCCCATTGCCATGATGGGGCACTCAGTTGTGAAGCCAGTTGGACGTAATGCCAAATTCTCTAAAACGACGTGGAGGTGGCTTATGGTAGAGAAATTAACATTAAATTCTCTGGCAACAGCTCTGGTGGACATTCCTGCCAATTGCATGCTCCGGCAAAACTTGAGACATCTGTGGCATTGTGTTGTGTGACAAAAGTGCACATTTTAGAGTGGCCTTTTATTGCCCCCAGCACAAGGTGCACCTGTGTAATGGTAATGCTGTTTAATCAGCTTCTTGATATTCCACACCTGTCAGGTGGATGGATTATCTTGGCAAAGGAGAAATGCTCACTAACAGGGATAAAAACAAATTTGTGCACAACATTTGAGAGAAATAAGCTTTTTGTGCATATGGAACATTTCTGGGAACTTTTATTTCAGCTCATGAAACATGGGACCAACACTTTACCTGTTGTGTTTATATTCTTGTTCAGTGTAGTTTTGAACTGCTGCCAAATTGTTGTTGTCAAAGGTGTTTCGATAGGCTTTGACACACCCCTGTGAAATACCTCTGTGAAATACATTTACTGTACTTCCTTCATCTTGCCACCATAGAAGAGATGATCCGCTTTTTATAGCTCCTTTTTTCTGAGACTGTGGAGTCTCTTGTTTATATAGTTCCTTAAGGGCTGCTACTGGCTGGCATTCCTACATTTAATCTAAAGGCTTTTAGGGGAGCCTATGATTGGGTACATTTAGTGAGGATGTGATTGGTTAGATCTAGTGAGGATATGATTGGGTAGATTTAGAGAAGATATGATTGGGTAGATCTAGTGAGGATATTGGCCCAGATAATGGCTCTCTGGCTTGCCTTTATGCCAGTGTCAAGTTCAATTAATCTGACAGCTCTCTACCTCAATCCTTGTCTCTAAGCTCTTTGTGGTGCAGGCTCTTGTAATGGGAGCTCAGTCACAGTGATGCCTCATATTCTTTGCATGGGTTGGTGGGTTTAAAGGGGGCTTGTCTCCTAGACTGGGAGGCCCCCTAATTAATATGGTCAAATTAATGGCCTAGTGATTAGACCTGTTGTTTCACACAGTGTGCCTCGCCCGAGGTGTGTGTGTGTGTGTGTGTGTGTGTGTGTGTGTGTGTGTGTGTGTGTGTGTGTGTGTGTGTGTGTGTGTGTGTGTGTGTGTGAGCGGGTGAGTGTGTGAGCGGGTGAGTGTGTGAGCGGGTGAGTGTGTGAGCGGGTGAGTGTGTGAGCGGGTGAGTGTGTGAGCGGGTGAGTGTGTGAGCGTGTGAGCGTGTGAGCGTGTGAGCGTGTGAGCGTGTGTGCGTGTGTGTGTGTGTGTGTGGGCACCCCTGCCTGGAGTAGATGCATTGTCTCTCTAACCACTTAAAAATAGGAAGTGAGACATGATCTTTCCAGAGAGGGGTATCAGCAGAGCTAGTTGAAAGGTGATTTATTGCATTGTGAGGCTGTGGAGAAGAGAAGGGAAAGGAGGTTTGGCTGCAGGGAGTAGAGGGGGTTTGGCTGGAGGGGCTAGAGGGGGTTTGAGCTGGAGGGGGTAGAGAGGGTTTGGGCTGGAGGTGGAGGGTTTGGGCTGGAGGGGGAGGGGGTAGAGGCAGTTTGGGGTGGAGGGGTTTTGAGCTAGAGGTAGAGGGGGTAGAGAGGGTTTGGGCTGGAGGTGGTGGAAGGGGTTTAGGCTGGAGGTGGAGGGGGTTTGGGCCGGAGGTGAAAAGGGGGTAGAGGGTGTCTGGGCTGGAGGTCGGGGTTAGAGGGGGGTTTGGGCTAGAGGTAGAGGGGTGGAGGGGGTTAGGAGGTGAATGTCTCTCTTTCTCTGTGTGTGATTATTAAGAAGCTCTTTGGCTGAATAAATAATTCATCACCAACTACATTATTCCAACAAGTGCAATAGGTTTCCCCTCTTATTTTAATTGCATGTTTTATCTGCTCTTTAATCTTACCTAATGTGCTGTATGCATGCCAATTTACTCTCTAAGTGGACAGAGAGAGGATGATCGAGAGGATAGAGAGAGGGGCTGGAGAAAAGAGGACAGAGCTGGGGCGTAGAGAGAGGCGGCTGGAAGGGGAGGATAGAGAGAGGGGTCTGGAGAGAGGAGAAGGGATGATGGCTGCAGGGGTGTAATAAGGGCTGGGACCTACAGCATAGTTCATCAGTAGCATCCTGCCACATATCAGCATGGTGTCACTAGAACTTTAGAATACCTCTGTTCTGGTTCTGCTGGACGCACGGTTTCTCTCCTCTCTGCCTTGCCATTATCTGGTTGTGTCACATTAAAACATTTCCCCCCTCCCCGTCACCTCTTCTCACCCCTCTCTTCCTCCCCCACACCTCCTCCTCACCCTTCACTGCCAAGGTGGTGGATGGAGAAGATGTGGATAGTTAGAATGGCCCATTGACATTTGTAATCTGTGTCTTGTTGTCCCAGCCTGTGTCGCCTGCTCCCTACAGATAGTCAATGGCCTGAGCTGCCTCGTTGCAGCCAGTGAACAAGGTCATTAGTGAATTGTTTGTGGATCAAATGCCTTGCTTCAGGAATTTGATCTGTTGCCTCTTTCTCTCTCTCTCTCTCTCTCTCTCTCTCTCTCTCTCTCTCTCTCTCTCTCTCTCTCTCTCTCTCTCTCTCTCTCTCTCTCTCTCTCTCTCTCTCTCTCTCTCTCTCTCTCTCTCCACATCAGATGTCAAATTCATTGCCAACCCTCCGTCAATGATCGCAGCGGGCAGTGTGGCGGCTGCTGTGCAGGGGCTGCATCTGAAGATGGACGATGCAATGTCATCCCAGCAACTGACTTACTTCCTGTCCCAAGTCATCAGAAGTGACCCGGTACGCGAGGACAACCCAGTCTCATGCAAAGAGATTGAAATTGCACATATAGCTCCGAAGAGACCCTAATATAACAAATGTGTAGTAATTCTGCACAGCTGTTCATACTTTATCTATGCCCGACTCTTTAGTCAGTTTGAGATGTATCTTCCACAGATTCCATTTATTGATCTGATTGCTTCCACTATGTGGTAACTCGTGGGGGAGAGGGGATGACAGTAGAACAAGAGAGAGAGAGAGAGATCTGAGAGACGGGATGTGGAGCAGCAGGTAGCCAAGCAGCAGGTAGCCATGCCATAAACCCTGTCTCTGAAAGGGGCTAGGAGATGAGAGGCGAGTGAAATCAGCTCCACAACAACAGTGTGAAAACGTTCTCGCTCGTTGTTCCCATGGTCATTGGTACAGGGGCCTAACTCTTGTGGCGTCCAAAAGGAAAGGAGAAAAACATCTAAATAAAATGAAAGTAGAGGAGGCACCATGATTAAATGCACTTTTGAGCATGTACTTTTTTTCTAGAAGTCTGTTGTGCATATTCACATAACCAACACAGGACACAGTCCTAATTTCATAATTCAATACAGAATCTCTCATTATTTCAGAGGAATGTCACAAATTACTTTTTTTTAAATAAAAACACTTTTAAGCCATCCTCTCTTTTAGGTTAATAACTTAGTATTGTTAGCAATAGAATAACTTCTGAAACCTTCCTCACCCACTGGTCTGGCTCTAGTTTCCACAGGCCTCTTTGATCCAGGTAATAAGAAGCGTAATCATTAGAATGCTGTCCCTGGGGCACTCCTTCCCCCACCTGACTGAGGGTCTGGCCCTCTTATCCTTGGCCCAGTGAATTGCTTTAGCTCCTATTGTTTTGGGGCCAGAAATGGGTGCTAGCAGATTGGGTTTCCAGTCGTTCTGGATGTATTGTCTTCCTCCTAATCCTCACATAGTCACAGCCCTTCCCAGTAGAGTACCACTCTGCCCTTGCGGTTCTATGTGTGCTGCCACGACTCCTTAGCCGTGGTCATTGGTACCATTCTTATACTGTATACAGATGTAGGATCTTCATTTGAGACAGTTTGCTACAGCAGGAAAATACGTCAGCAACAGGAAATGTGAATTATTTTGTGTATTATAATTCATGGATATTTTTTATAGGGGTTGATACATTTGACATTCGGGCAAATCAAGTCTGAAATTTGAAAGTGGAAATTACAAACTTTAGAAGCCTTTTTAAACCTTGATACACTACAAGTTTGCATTCCCTGCAGTACAGGGAAATTCTCATCAACAAAAGAGTGCTCAAATTAAGATCCTGCATCTGTATTGTTCAGATTGATTGAAAGTGTTTGTTAGAAGGCAGACCAAAAGGCCACCTGTTAGTCAATTGCCCCTGATTGTAAGTGGCACTCATTACTGAGAAACAATCTAACGTTAGTTCATATCTCATCACTAACGATGTGTCTCCCTCTGCAGGACTGTCTACGGGCGTGTCAAGAACAGATCGAGTCCTTATTGGAGACCAGTCTCCGTCAGGCACAGCAACACACTGTTTCCACGGACACCAAGAGCATGGATGAGGAGGTGGACCTCTCGTGCACGCCTACGGACGTGAGAGATGTGAACATCTGAGTGGGACAGTGTTGTCTGGTGCACTCCAAGGAGAGGCCATAGATGGAGGAGAGGGCTTCGGGAGAGAGAAGAGGATGCGCTGATTGACACTGTCTCAGCAGCACCGCTCCCCGCTGACTGCGCTCTCACCTACTTACATACCTGTGCTCATAGCACAGGGACTGGTCTGGCCTGGCCTGAACGTCTTGTCTGGCTCCCAACGTGTGTTGTAAGGGATCAGCCAGGGCTTCATTCCTACATTGCTCTCTGTCCCTTCACTGGTTTAAGGCAGCATAAATTGGGCGTGTTTCCAAAACAAGCTTGAATAAGAGAAGAAAATTAGATGTAGTGCTGTATGTGCAACATAGACAAACTATAGAATAATGAACCAGGTCTTCTTTTTGTTCAACAGATTGAGTACCGTACACCTGCAATTTCTCACATAAAAAGCTAGTTTCAAGTTGTTTGATGACATAGACGTTTTAAAGAGTGTTAACCCCACTTCTAAAGGAGTGGTGTGCCTGCTGTGCCTGGTTTGTTTGGTATGTCCATGCTTGCCTCAACGTTTAACCAACTTTGAGATATTGTTTAGAAAATTGGTCTTCTAACCTCCTCTTATTTTTAAATGGAGAATGTAACCATATACAATGTATTTTGTTTAGCATACTTTTTCAATTATCATCAGAGGACTGTGGATTACCTCTGTCATAACTGCTGAGACTCTGCCTTCGGAAGACAGCAAGCTAACCAGTAAGGTACAGTTACTTCAGAATGTCGTCAGGAAAAAGTCTTCATTCTATTGTACTGAATACTTGCATCATTGCATTCTGCTACAGAATGATTAGCTAGCTGTCCTGCATGCTCTCTCTATGTAAGCTAACATAGTCCACAGTCTTTATAGAATTGTTACTCTGTCTTACTTTCTAAAAACATTCCATCGGAAAAGCACTTTGGGTCAATAACTCTTTACTGACTATTTTTGAGAAGAATGGAATGGTTTGGGAACAACGACAGACTTGCCTCTGGGATGTCTAAATATGGTGTTATGTGGGAAAGGCAGGACATAGTAGGATGTTTTGGGGAAGTCTAATCTATTTATCCAGCTATAGTACCTGGACCCAAGCTTTCTTAATAGTAAAGACACAGTGAAAGATGGCGGTGCCATCCTCAGAAGCAGGCACCTTTCTATCAGTTCTTCTCATGACAGTTGATGACAGATTTGGAATTTTCTAACTGCTTGAATTGAATCTGAAGCTTGTAATTTATAGTTACATGAACAACAACTATTTATTGCACAATATTCTATTGTCAAGGCCCGTGTGGATCATGATGACAGAAGGCTATTTCATGTCAATATGTCAAACCATTCAATACTTTGAAAGGCATGCGAAGTGGAAGTAAACTCAAAATATTACTATGAAATCATTGCATTGGCTTAGTGTACTGAATGTTGAGGAAAAGCTCAAATTAAAAAACTAAATGTTTTAAATTTTCACCTGTCATAAAATAAACATTTAAAGGGCTTTTATATCATTTTGCACAAACTCATATATGTCTTTTTTGTATTGTTAGAGATCTGTGGAGGATGAATCTGGAAGACATAACTGAAGTTGCTAAGGGGTTGCTAGGGGAGTGATAGGGGGTTGCTAGGGGAGTGATAGGGGTTGCTAGGGGAGTGATATGGGGTTGCTAGGGGAGTGATAGGGGGGCATGAAGTACAGTGTGTGGGTAAACTGCAGAATCAATGCGTTTGATTGTATAATGACAGAAAAGTAACGAGTGAACACTCCTTATAATGAGGCTGCTATGGAGGAATATTCCCAGCAAAGTTTCACGACTAAATGAAATTAAAAATAAAATAAAAACAATGCTTTTTTTCCCTTATCAATTGTTTGCTGCTACTTTGTAGATATTTTTATTAAAATGTCAATATACTGCCATGTAATAAAATTAATTTTCTCATAGAAAATTATATGATATTATTGATATTGTCCTTCTTTCATAGTTGTATTGGTATGTGATCAGATTTTTTTTAAACTGTTGTTTTATGATTTCTGCTTTATTCAAATTGTTTTTCAAATAGAGCTCCTGTTTCCTTCACAATACCTCATGCCACAGACACAATTATCTGTTCATTTCATCTGAGTTTTACTATTTTATTTGCCTATGATGATAGTTCTGGTATAACATTATAATAAAAAAAATGATGGTTTAATACCATTATCCAAATGGGTCCTGCAGGGAGCTAGTAGAAAGCATTGATTGAACCTGGTCCCATAATAACCAACCTATAAGTTGTTATAACTCCTTTATTACATCTTTATAAGCCCTTTTTAAGTTGTTTCAGTTAAGAAGCCTGTATCCCCCATTAGGTCGACGATGGCCCTATATATATGTGTATATAGATATATATATATATACATATACAGCTTTTGTACAAATTGAAAACAGATATGATGGACTTTTGTAAATGGGATCTTTACCTATTAAGCCATAGGTTGTTTTCTGATATCGATTTAACACCATTTTGATAAAAAATAATTAACATTGTGCCATCTTGTGTCATCAGCTCGAAACGACCAGAGACATGACATTATCAATCATGTGTTTTTACTGCACAATAAATGGAGAGAAAAAAAAATGACCCAGGAGACTACTGCATCTTTTGTCTTTATAGTATGTTAGTGTCCCACACTGAGCCAATATTGTGTTTTTTTTGTCATAAAATAAGAAAATAATGTATGCCTCTGGTCTCTGAGAAAAGTCAAGTAAATACATTGCATGGATATGATGCTGCTGTACAAGTCTTTCTCACTTTGATTCCTACCTAGTGGGGAACATTTGTTGAAAAGACATGGGGGGGAGAGATGGAGGGGGGCAATAGAGAGGAAGGAGAGGGACATAGTACATACTATTTTGTTATGCATGGAATGCTTTTGAAGGGGGGTTCTGTATAGAGGAATGGAAAGGCTGAAACCCTAATCCTTTCTCACAGGCCAGTGAACATGAGCTGGACAAACAGTGAAGAATGGGCCAGGGCAGTGGAAGGAGAAGAGCAATGCTGTACCCCTGCCTCCTACCACCAGACCGTATCCCAAATGCCACCCTATTCCCTACTGAATGATGTAGGATCTTCATTTGAGCAACCTGTTGCAGGAGAACTTTCCTGTAGTATATTTGAGGTATTAAAAGGCGTCTGAAATTTGTAATTTCCACTTTGAAACTTCAGACTTGATTTTCCATTACAGAAAATGTATCAACCCCCCCAAATTTTTTACAATTAATTATAATCCATGTAATAATTCACAATTCCTGTTGATGCAGGATTATTGTCCTGCTGTAGCAAACTGGCTCAAATTAAGATCCAACATCTGTAGTGCACTACTTTGCCAGTCAGCCAACCGCATTGTGCCTCAGGTCAAACTGCACCAAATCAAATCAAAATCAAGTTTATTTTATATAGCCCTTCGTACATCAGCTAATATCTCGAAGTGCTGTACAGAAACCCAGCCTAAAACCCCAAACAGCAAGCAATGCAGGTGTAGAAGCACGGCGGGTAGGAAAAACTCCCTAGAAAGAAACCTAGAGAGGAACCAGGCTATGAAGGGTGGCCAGTCCTCTTCTGGCTGTGCCGGGTGGAGATTATAACAGAACATGGCCAATATGTTCAAATGTTCATAAATGACCAGCATGGTCAAATAATAATCAGGAGTAAATGTCAGTTGGCTTTTCATAGCCGATCATTAAGAGTATCTCTACCGCTCCTGCGGTCTCTAGAGAGTTGAAAACAGCAGGTCTGGGACAGGTAGCACGTCCGGTGGACAGGTCAGGGTTCCATAGCCGCAGGCAGAACAGTTGAAACTGGAACAGCAGCAAGGCCAGGTGGACTGGGGACAGCAAGGAGTCATCATGCCCGGTAGTCCTGACGCATGGTCCTAGGACTCAGGTCCTCCGAGAGAGAGAAAGAAAGAGAGAAGGAGAGAATTAGAGAGAGCATACTTAAATTCACACAGGACACCGGATAAGACAGGAGAAGTACTACAGATATAACCAACTGACCCTAGCCCCCCGACACATAAACTACTGCAGCATAAATACTGGAGGCTGAGACAGGAGGGGTCAGGAGACGCTGTGGCCCCATCCGATGATACCCCCGGACAGGGCCAAACAGGAAGGATATAACCCCACCCACTTTGCCAAAGCACAGCCCCCACACCACTAGAGGGATATCTTCAACCACCAACTTACCATCCTGAGACAAGGCCGAGTATAACCCACAAAGATCTCCACCACAGCACAAACCAAGGGGGGGCGCCAACCCAGACAGGAAGATCACGTCAGTAACTCAACCCACTCAAGTGACGCACCCCTCCTAGGGACGGCATGAAAGAGCACCAGTAAGCCAGTGACTCAGCCCCTGTAATAGTGCTAGAGGCAGAGCATCCCAGTGGAGAGAGGGGAACCGGCCATGCAGAGACAGCAAGGGCGGTTCGTTGCTCCAGAGCCTTTCCGTTCACCTTCACACTCCTGGGCCAGACTACACTCAATCATATGACCTACTGAAGAGATAAGTCTTCAGTAAAGACTTAAAGGTTGAGACCGAGTCTGCGTCTCTCACATGGGTAGGCAGACTATTCCATAAAAATGGAGATCTATAGGAGAAAGCCCTGCCTCCAGCTGTTTGCTTAGAAATTCTAGGGACAATTAGGAGGCCTGCGTCTTGTGACCGTAGCGTACGTGTAGGTATGTACGGCAGGACCAACTCGGAAAGATAGGTAGGAGCAAGCCCATGTAACGCTTTATAGGTTAACAGTAAAACTTTGAAATCAGCCCTTGCCTTAACAGGAAGCCAGTGTAGGGAAGCTAGCACTGGAGTAATATGATCAAATTTCTTGGTTCTAGTCAGGATTCTAGCAGCCATATTTAGCACTAACTGAAGTTTATTTAGTGCTTTATCCGGGTAGCCGGAAAGTAGAGCATTGCAGTAGTCTAACCTAGAAGTAACAAAAGCATGGATTCATTTTTCTGCATCATTTTTGGACAGAAAATTTCTGATTTTTGCAATGTTACGTAGATGGAAAAAAGCTGTCCTTGAAACAGTCTTGATATGTTCGTCAAAAGAGAGATCAGGGTCCAGAGTAACGCCGAGGTCCTTCACAGTTTTATTTGAGACGACTTTACAACCATCAAGATTAATTGTCAGATTTAACAGAATATCTCTTTGTTTCTTGGGACCTAGAACAAGCATCTCTGTTTTGTCCGAGTTTAAAAGTAGAAAGTTTTCAGCCATCCACTTCCTTATGTCTGAAACACAGGCTTCTAGCGAGGGCAATTTTGGGGCTTCACCGTGTTTCATTGAAATGTACAGCTGTGTGTCATCCGCATAGCAGTGAAAGTTAACATTATGTTTTCGAATGACATCCCCAAGAGGTAAAATATATAGTGAAAACAATAGTGGTCCTAAAACGGAACCTTGAGGAACTCCGAAATGTACAGTTGATTTGTCAGAGGACAAACCATTCACAGAGACAAACTGATATCTTTCCGACAGATAAGATCTAAACCAGGCCAGAACTTGTCCGTGTAGAACAATTTGGGTTTCCAGTCTCTCCAAAAGAATGTGGTGATCGATGGTATCAAAGGCAGCACTAAGGTCTAGTAGCACGAGGACAGATGCAGAGCCTCGGTCTGACGCCATTAAAAGGTCATTTACCACCTTCACAAGTGCGGTCTCAGTGCTATGATGGGGTCTAAAACCAGACTGAAGCATTTCGTATACATTGTTTGTCTTCAGGAAAGCAGTGAGTTGCTGCGCAACAGCTTTTTCTAAAATTTTTGAGAGGAATGGAAGATTCGATATAGGCCAAGGTTTTCTGGGTCAAGGTTTGGCTTTTTCAAGAGAGGCTTTATTACTGCCACTTTTAGTGAGTTTGGTACACATCCGGTGGATAGAGAGCCGTTTATTATGTTCAACATAGGAGGGCCAAGCACATGAAGCAGCTCTTTCAGTAGTTTAGTTGGAATAGGATCCAGTATGCAGCTTGAAGGTTTAGAGGCCATGATTATTTTCATCATTGTGTCAAGAGAATTTTCTGTCCAAAAATGATGCAGAAAAATGAATCCATGCTTTTGTTACTTCTAGGTTAGACTACTGCAATGCTCTACTTTCCGGCTACCCGGATAAAGCACTAAATAAACTTCAGTTAGTGCTAAATATGGCTGCTAGAATCCTGACTAGAACCAAGAAATTTGATCATATTACTCCAGTGCTAGCTTCCCTACACTGGCTTCCTGTTAAGGCAAGGGCTGATTTCAAAGTTTTACTGTTAACCTATAAAGCGTAACATGGGCTTGCTCCTACCTATCTTTCCGAGTTGGTCCTGCCGTACATACCTATACGTACGCTACGGTCACAAGACGCAGGCCTCCTAATTGTCCCTAGAATTTCTAAGCAAACAGCGGGAGGCAGGGCTTTCTCCTATAGATCTCAATTTTTATGGAACGGTCTGCCTACCCATATGAGAGACGCAGACTCGGTCTCAACCTTTAAGTCTTTACTGAAGACTTATCTCTTCAGTAGGTCATATGATTGAGTGTAGTCTGGCCCAGGAGTGTGAAGGTGAACGGAAAGGCTCTGGAGCAACGAACCGCCCTTGCTGTCTCTGCCTGGCCGGTTCCCCTCTCTCCACTGGGATGCTCTGCCTCTAACCCTATTACAGGGGCTGAGTCACTGGCTGACTGGTGCTCTTTCATGCCGTCCCTGGGAGGGGTGCGTCACTTGAGTGGGTTGAGTTACTGACGTGATCTTCCTGTCTGGGTTGGTGCCCCCCCTTGGTTTGTGCTGTGGTGGAGATCTTTGTGGGCTATACTCGGCCTTGTCTCAGGATTGTAAGTTGGTGGTTGAAGATATCCCTCTAGTGGTGTGGGGGCTGTGCTTTGGCAAAGTGGGTGGGGTTATATCCTTCCTGTTTGGCCCTGTCCGGGGGTTTCTTCTGATGGGGCCACAGTGTCTTCTGACCCCTCCTGTCTCAGCCTCCAGTATTTATGCTGCAGTAGTTTATGTGTCGGGGGGCTAGGGTCAGTTGGTTATACCTGGAGTACGTCTCCTATCTTATCCAGTGTCCTGTGTGAATTTAAGTATGCTCTCTCTAATTCTCTCGTTCTCTCTTTCTTTCTCTCTTTCGGAGAACCTGAGCCCTAGGACCATACGTCACGGCAAACCGGGCATGATGACTCCTTGCTGTCCCCAGTCCGCCTGGCCTTGCTGCTATTCCAGTTTCAACTGTTCTGCCTGCGGTTATGGAACCCCTACCTGTCCCAGACCTGCTGTTTTCAAGTCTTAATGATCGGCTATGAAAAGCCAACTGACATTTATTCCTGATTATTATTTGACCATGCTTGTCATTTATGAACATTTTGAAAATCTTGGCTCTCTCTAATTCTCTCCTTCTCTCTTCCTTTCTCTCTCTCGGAGGACCTGAGCCCTAGGACCATACGTCAGGACTACCGGGCATGATGACTCCTTGCTGTCCCCAGTCCACCTGGCCTTGCTGCTATTCCAGTTTCAACTGTTCTGCCTGCGGTTATGGAACCGCCACTTGTCCCAGACCTGCTATTTTCAACTCTTAATGATCGGCTATGAAAAGCCAACTGAAAACTATTCATGATTATTATTTGACCATGCTTGTCACTTATGAACATTTTGAACATCTTGGCATAGTTCTGTTATAATCTCCACCCGGCACAGCCAGAAGAGGACTGGCCACCCCTCATAGCCTGGTTCCTCTCTAGGTTTCTTCCAAGGTTTTGGCCTTTCTAGGGAGTTTTTCCTAGCCACCGTGCTTCTACACCTGCATTGCTTGCTGTTTGGGGTTTTAGGCTGGGTTTCTGTACAGCACTTCGAGATATTAGCTGATGTACGAAGGGCTATATAAAATCAACTTGATTTGATTTGATTTATTACTGCTGAAGTGAAAGCCATCCTCACTAGGGGAATGCTGCTTTTTAGTTAGCTTTGCAACAGTATCAAAAATAAATTTTGGATTGTTCTTATTTTCCTCAATTAAGTTGGAAAAGTAGGATGATCGAGCAGCAGTGAGGGCTCTTCGATACTGCACGGTACTGTCTTTCCAAGCTAGTCGGAAGACTTCCAGTTTGGTGTGGCGCCATTTCCGTTCCAATTTTCTGGAAGCTTGCTTCAGAGCTCGGGTATTTTCTGTATACCAGGGAGCTAGTTTCTTATGACAAATGGTTTTAGTTTTTAGGGGTGCAACTGCATCTAGGGCACAGGTGTCAAACTCATTCCACGGGGGGCCGAGTGTCTGCGGGTTTTCGCTCCTCCCTTGTACTTGATTGATGAATTAACATCACTAATTAGTTAGGAACTCCCCACACCTGGTTGTCTAGGGCTTTATTGAAAGGAAAAAACAAAAACCTGCAGACACTAGGCCCTCCGTGGAATGAGTTTGACACCCCTGATCTAGGGTATTGCGCAAGGTTAAATTGAGTTCCTCAGTTAGGTGGTTAACTGATTTTTGTCCTCTGACGTCCTTGGGTAGGCAGAAGGAGTCTGGAAGGGCATCAAGAAATCTTTGTGTTGTCTGAGAATTTATAGCACGACTTTTGATGCTCCTTGGTTGGGGTCTGAGCAGATTATTTGTTGCGATTGCAAACGTAATAAAATGGTGGTCCGATAGTCCAGGATTATGAGGAAAAACATTAAGATCCACAACATTTATTCCATGGGACAAAACTAGGTCCAGAGTATGACTGTGGCAGTGAGTAGGTCCAGAGACATGTTGGACAAAACCCACTGAGTCAATGATGGCTCCAAAAGCCTTTTGGAGTGGGTCTGTGGACTTTTCCATATGAATATTAAAATCACCAAAAATTAGAATATTATCTGCTATGACTACAAGGTCTGATAGGAATTCAGGGAACTCAGAGAGGAACGCTGTATATGGCCCAGGAGGCCTATAAACAGTAACTATAAAAAGTGATTGAGTAGGCTGCATAGATTTCATGACTAGAAGCTCAAAAGACGAAAACGCCATTTTTTTTTTTGTAAATTGAAATTTGCTATCGTAAATGTTAGCAACACCTCCGCCTTTGCGGGATGCACGGGGGATATGGTCACTAGTGTAACCAGGAGGTGAGGCCTCATTTAACACACTAAATTCATCAGGCTTAAGCCATGTTTCAGTCAGGCCAATCACATCAAGATTATGATCAGTGATTAGTTCATTGACTATAACTGCCTTTGAAGTGAGGGATCTAACATTAAGTAGCCCTATTTTGAGATGTGAGGTATCACGATCTCTTTCAATAATGGCAGGAATGGAGGAGGTCTTTATCCTAGTGAGATTGCTAAGGCGAACACCGCCATGTTTAGTTTTGCCCAACCTAGGTCGAGGCACAGACACAGTCTCAATGGGGATAGCTGAGCTGACTACACTGACTATGCTAGTGGCAGACTCCACTAAGCTGGCAGGTTGGCTAACAGCCTGCTGCCTGGCCTGCACCCTATTTCATTGTGGAGCTAGAGGAGTTAGAGCCCTGTCTATGTTGGTAGATAAGATGAGAGCACCCCTCCAGCTAGGATGGAGTCCGTCACTCCTCAGCAGGCCAGGCTTGGTCCTGTTTGTGGGTGAGTCCCAGAAAGAGGGCCAATTATCTACAAATTCTATCTTTTGGGAGGGGCAGAAAACAGTTTTCAACCAGCGATTGAGTTGTGAGACTCTGCTGTAGAGCTCATCACTCCCCCTAACTGGGAGGGGCCCAGAGACAATTACTCGATGCCGACACATCTTTCTAGCTGATTTACACGCTGAAGCTATGTTGCGCTTGGTGACCTCTGACTGTTTCATCCTAACATCGTTGGTGCCGACGTGGATAACAATATCTCTATACTCTCTACGCTCACCAGTTTTAGCTTTAGCCAGCACCATCTTCAGATTAGCCTTAACGTCGGTAGCCCTGCCCCCTGGTAAACAGTGTATGATCGCTGGGTGATTCGTTTTAAGTCTAATACTGCGGGTAATGGAGTCGCCAATGACTATGACACCACCATTGTTACGTCACACAATAGAACAGCTGCTATAGTAACCAGCCTCTTACTGCATAATGTCATTTATCAAACAGTAGCGAGAGCAGTAGCGTTATCCTCTTCATTAGCTTGTAAGATTGTAAATCTGCTTTTAGTTTCTGTCCTCCAGAGAGTTAACACTGTAACCATAAAGAGTAGCCTGTAAAGGGATGTACGCTGTGATGTGTAAATTAGTTACAGTATAACGACTGCAGGGTTTTCCTCTTATGTGACGACTTTCGATATCAGCTGTCGCTTGTCTAGAATACTGCTTTCTAGAGAATGCTGCTTTCTCTCTCTCCTTTTCTAAATGATCTGTCTTACCAACACAAAATGCTCTTACAGACAGTGTGCTTCTCAGAGTTGTCCACTTTGTGCTCTTGCATTTTCCACTGACATAGCATTATGAAGAAGAGGGTCATGGTCGTTGGCACACAGGTTTACAAGCGGTAAAGCTGGCAGCATTTGACGTGAAGTGCTGTTTGTTTGCAGAGTGGAGCCTTGAAGTAGAGAGAGAGATACCAGAGAGAGAGAGAGAGAGAGAGAGTGAGAGAAGAGAGAGCGAGAGCAAAGCAATGTTATCAGTGGGCCTCAGTTCATGCCGCCAGTCCGATCCTCACCTGCTGCAGAGTGCTATAGGCCAGCTGTCCTTTCGGCAGCTGGCCCCTGCCTGCTTTGTCCTGCTGAGTTCTGATCCAGGCCTCTTCTAGGAAAAGGAAAATCAGAAAGGCAGCTGTCCAGCAGCATCAGGACAAAACCAGCCTGGCAGGCAGCAGCATTGTGCAGACAGCCTCTGTGGCTCTCATTCACTCTCAACCAACTGTAGTGGCATGTGGTGTCACAGGGTCCCAGAGGAAGGGTCATATCACCCTCTGCTGGAGGGTCCAGAACAGATTGAGCACACGTCTGATAATAAGGCAATCAATACGGTTGTTGTCATACTTCCACCTTTCTGTAGAATTTGGGGTCACACTTTAATTAAACAAAAATGTTCAATAGTTTATGAAGTCATCATAAACCTTCTATAAGACCTATATAGATGCATGCTTCAGAAATCATTCCTAATGGCTGCAGAGAGTGAGAAAAGACTATACCACATTGCTACCTTGTGATTCTCTATTTTACCCAGATGATGGCAGCACTTTGCTGGATTATGTTTGCTAGGTAACTGTTATGGCACCCAGACTATCCCAATGGGGTCTTCCTTCTAACTTTGGAGTCTCACAAAAAGTAATTTAATGTGTGACTGATTTTACTATACTAACCGGTTGAACTGCTTTCAACACCTACATGTCTGATATCTTCTAAAACCCATTGAACCTTGGAGCAGTAGATTAGATGATTAGAACTGTAGTTGTCTGCTTATCTGCTCACCTTCTGTGTTTTTGATCCTTAATTAATTCTCACAGTACCCAGGATCATGTTTGTTGTTGAATCGTTTATGATTTTCTCATTTTTTAAGTCTAATTCAGTCCAATCCAATCTACTCAAATGAAGCAGAATGAGCATTGCTGGGACAAAGTTGGCAAAATAAACTGAGGTACATGCTGTTCAAAGCTCTCCAGGTAAATCCTTAAACAGAACAGGACAAAACACCTTCCTTTAAATGGGCATTCCTGCAGCCAGCATTGAGGTAATCTGTGCCCCCTGCTCTCTGGTGTCTCTGAAGTGTAGTGCTCCTCCAGGAATATATTGTTATGTCGCGGTATCTTATCTGGAGCGGCTCTGCCTTTCAAGGGCTCCCTATCAGAGGACAAGCAGGTAAATAAGGTGGCTTAAAAGAGCCTTTTAAGATGACTGTTTTTGTCAAGGCTGATGGGAAATTGACACGCTATTCTCAGTGTGTGGGATACTGGTGTAATACATGTATAAGCCATTTGTCCTATACTGTACGTTCCATGTTACACTCTAAATTATTGTCACACAAAAATCACCCTTATTGGTTACAGGGTCTCCTGGGTAAGGGTGCTAAGCTTGTCAATGGGAATACATATTACACCTTTGGTCTGTGATTTACACTATTGGCCCATGCAGAAAAAAATCTAACTCCATGCATGTCAGGGCATAAGCATGAATGCATGTGTACCTACCTGTAAATCTAGTCCACTTCTGCAGGTGAGCCTGAGCGGCACTACAAACGCAGCCTTTGAAATTCCGTCTCTATTCAATCTGTTCTCACGCAACATCGCCCTCGTGTGGGAGCTGCCGCTCCTGCACCAACACGCTACTCACACTTTGAAGATCACATATTGAGGAGGCCCAGTTGAGGAGGTCCAGTTGAGAAGGCCCAGTTGAGGAGGCCCAGTTGAGAAGGCCCAGTTGAGGAGGCCCAGTTGAGACGGCCCAGTTGAGGAGGCCCAGTTCCATTTTATCCTAGCTCCTTTGATGACGCCTACTCCTTAAAGATGTGAATTTTCTGACTAGTGCTGGTAGATGCACCACTTAGCATGTTACAGAGACTTTTTTCGATTTTTTTTACCTTTATTTAATGGCTTAGGGCCGTCACTATACTGCTTCACCTACCGAGTCCTTGAATCTTTTTGGATTTATGAACACAAGAGCCACAGGATCTAAAACAGGAGGCGGAAATGGAACCAGGGCTGACAGGTGTTCATCAGGAGAAGCCCTCAGTCAGGCTGACTCCTTGTGTCTCTCAATCCGCTGACTCAACCCACTTCACTTGTTTTGTTTTCCAGTGTGTAGGACGTATCTTATTGCACAGTTTGCTCATCTGCCCAGAGGGTAAGGGAACACTTCCTGATGATGAGTGAGCCTGGCCTGTATAGATTTATTGTCACTCCAAGGTGGGTGGGAGATACACATGCATGCACACACACACGCACACACACACACACACACACACGCTCACACGCTCACACATTCACACACACACACACACACACACACACACACACACACACACACACACACACACACACACACACACACACACACACACACACACACACACACACACACACACACACACACACACACACACACACACACACACACACACACACACACACACACACACACACACACACACACACACACACACACACACAGAGACTGGGGTGGATGTAGTGTCTGATCTCCAGAGCCCATTCCACCACAGAGAGACAGACAGGACAGGACAGACACCTAGAGAACTCACTGCTCACCTGCTGAGAAACTCACTGATGACTCGTGTGTTTGATGATTAGAACCCCCCCAGAGTGCAACTCTCAACAAGCTGACGTATATTTCCCCTAATAATACTTTTAAAGTGTTTATTTTGCAGCTCACTCCCCCTCAGATTGTCTTTGAGAGTTTGTTTCACTGTCAGATAACACGGGAAGGGAATACGCTGCTATATGTAAGTTGGATAGTTGTAGGACATGCTGACAATGTGTTATTCGTCATTTGTCTGTACTACTGTACTACTATTCCATCAAACACAAAGGGATTGAATGATATCAAACGTTATTCCATAACAAAAGAATGTTCATGTTATAATCTCTGAAACCATGTCACATGTTTGTCCCCTTCTGAAGTTTCACTGAGTGCTCTATTCTGTTGACTTAAATCATGAGTAAAGTTTGATTCAGATACAAAATGTGTGCCTACCTTGCTTCCTGCTTAATGACTTCCCATAACAGGTTGTTTGATCTCAGGCTCCCATGGGGTAATAAGGCTGCGGCAGCTTTCTGGAACGATAGTCTCTGCCTGATTTGACATCAACCCCCATAGGCCACTGAGGAGGCACTCAGGTGAAAATGAGGGAAACAGCAGGAATAGGAGTTAATGTAGATTATGAGACCAATGATTAAACACTGCATCTATTCGTCATATGTGAAATGAATGCCATTCATATACTGTAACTAATGCCCTATGCATTATGAAGAACCATAAGCACAGTGAAGTGTCTGAGGTAGTCACAGTTCACAGAGTACCTAAAAACTCAAAGCCCTTTTACCACCAACGTCAATCCTGAGCAACAATCAAGTGTCCCACATCATTTATGAAACGATAATACCCCTGTTTATAGCGAGCCCTCATGTACTGATACGGTACCTTGTTCCCTGTCGCAGCCAAATGTTTGCTGGATCTGATACCTGAGAGTGAAGCGTTTGATCAAGAGGCTGCTAAATGAAAGAAGACGGCTTCTTATGCTTAACAGATCAGATACGATACATCTTTGAGTTAGGGCAGGGCCTGAACTCAGAAACGTTGATGAATGAGATGAGATGTTCCCCCCCCTGAAGCCATCACTTCTTCTCTCTATGATAGGAGTCTAGCGGCAGGACAGGAGTATTATCCCCGGGCACGACTCTCTGAGGCCCGGGCATGACACTCAGCTGTGGATGTCAACGAGACCGCTGACGAGAGGGAGGAGCCAGTCAAATGAAGGCGTGTGATCTTAAAGGTACATTTCTCTATTTTTCAACTTCATATTCATAATTTCCAAACACCACCCCAACATACAGTTTGTGAAAATTGTAGTAACAAATATAGAAGATAAGTGTTTACATCATCAACGAATTAGTAGACAATTAGTAGGCAATGCCTACTCATACTTGGTTAAAATCACACGATGCGTATCGATTATGTAATTGTAAACACTTATCTTTCTCGATCTTTTTTTACTACAAAACACAGAAACAAGCAATTTTCACATATGTGGATGTTGGGGTGGTGCTGGAGATGATGAATATGAAGTTGAATTTTTTATTTTATTTATCTTTAACGACCTCACTGACCATGCCGCGAAACAAACCTGGGTCAAGAGGAGCGTGCTTAGGCATCACTTTATGTTGGACCTTATCAGGAAAAAATAAAGACGTTTGTTGAAAAAGAAACCATTGTTTCATGTTCTATTGGAAACGATCTATTTAACTATTTGAAAAGGAGAAGAACCATTCAATTTCTTACAGAAGTGTACAAGCTGTTTATTTGTTTTACAAATTCACGGCCTGCCTGAGAAATCTGTTTGAGCTGTAACATTTCATGGCCATATTGCCCTGGCAGCACCAACTCAACTGTGAGGGAGTGCCAGAGGAGAAGAATGGGGACGTTTGACAAAGCTACTGGAAATGTGAAAACATGTAGCAGGAATGCAGTAGAAATCTGACTGACCTTTGAGAACAGAAGTTGTTCTATTCCCCCCTAGAGAAGATTCTAATCACACAAACACTGGAGGTGTGCACATCCCTCCTATGTCCTGCCTATACCGCTTGTCACCTGGGGCTCGTCAACTAGTGGGGGCTTCAATGGAGCTTCCAGGAGGGTTGAGCAGTTACACTATACCAGGCGCTATGCCACCGCTAGGATACTATGATCAATTAGAAGTGACATACTGTAAGCTAAAGTGTAAAGGCCCCAAGCCAGATCCCTGGGGAACCCGCATTGTACAGTTGTTGGTCTACGCGAAGTTCCGATTGAATCTAGCACATTATATTCTGTCAGATATGAACTTGGCTAGTTTAGAGAGAATTAACAGGAAATAACACAGTAAATGCAACAGTGTTGATACTTCCAATACTTCCAATGTCCTCACCAACCAGTCATTTCCTCTGTGGTCCCTGCAATCAAGTGTTTGTGATGCGGATCTGAAGAGCTTCAAACAGATGGGTTTAACAGGTCTAAATCCTTGGTTAAATTACCCACAGGTAATTGTCAGAGCATATATTGAATCCTTTATGTAAGTCAGAGCACAAAATGGATCCTACATGTAATTGTTAGAGCAGAACAAAATGGATCCTTAAATAGATAATGCAAACATGTTAGCTGATCCAGTTCCCAGTATATATTGATAAAACACCCAGTGTTAGTACGAACACAAGCTTTCCTAACTCACACACGCTAATCCATTTATCATTTTTTTATGTTTCAGGTTCTGGTGTTTTCAAATGCTTTACTAGAGGTTGTTCCTGGACAGAAACAGGACGGCCAGGAGGGAAGGCAAGTAGAAGTCAAGTTCAAGGTGCCCAAAGTTTACAGTGGCCAGTCCGCTCTATCATGTGAGAGACAACAGCATAGAAAGTGATGTGCATCTAAACTTGTTTCTCCAGTCCAGAACTAGCCCTTTACTCTTCACACCTGTCGGTGGCCTCTGATTACAAGGCCCAAGTCTGCATTGTTTCCCATCTCTAAACTCCTCCAGTGTGGAGCTGTGTCCCAGAAGACAGGAGCGGAAGGAGGGAGGAGGGAGGAGGGAGGGTAGAGAGGGGGGAGCCGGGGATGTCTCAGCCCTTTTGAAGTGCTGCACTTTATGGTCAAACATCTGCAGGACCGCACCGCACCACTGTCCCAAACACACACCTCACAGCTGGCTCTACAAAGGAGACCAGGGGCACAAACACGCTGGCTAAACACATCCCTTGCTCTGCTAGGCTAGGACTCGGCTCCCAGCTGCAGGTCCGGGCCTGCCACACCATGGACCCAGGCCAAGCCTGGGCCGCCATTGCTGCACGGGGCAGGAGCAGACATGCGCACACTTCTACAGAGCACGCCCAGATAGGAAATGAGTACTTTCACATGAGTGGCCATTTAGTTTGGAGGGAGAAGGAGGAGAAGCAGGTGAACAGCTAAGCTACGACTTCCCAGATTGTGAATTCCTAGCAAAGAAAAGGCTGGCCATTACGTGCTTAGAAATGATTACAGACAAACAGACCGGAGCATGTGGCATCTTACTGCAGCCCTGACTGTATATCATGCGATTTCACTCTTAAATGAGCGCTCTTTCATGTCTGGCCATGAGTAATTCCCCTTTGATGTTTAATGTTCTGTTTGCATTGAGAATTGCTTCTTGCGAACGGGACAGTAAACTCGCTTAGTACTTGCCTGGATTCAATACTACAACATTTTACTTTGACATTCACTCACAAAGAACACAGTCACACAAATATTTATATGTTCCCAAAGCAATTGTATCATATTTCAAACCCCATGAAAAAAATAAAATAATTAGCAGTTGTTAGCGAGTATGGCTATTGTCTGGGAGACCTGGGTTTGAAACCCGCTAGGGGCACTGCACTGTCATTATGCACTTCAATATTGTACTATAGCTAAGTATAATATGCAAGGTGGTCTGACTTTAGGGAAAGAAAGACTTCCATCTGCTCTGTGTTTTGTTTTAGCCCAAGGTGAAGTGACTAGATAAAAGGCCAGGGCCAGACTAAACAGCAGCACAGCCAAACACTAGCTGTGCCTGGAGTATCACACCAAAGCTCTGAGATCTAGAGAGTAAACCTTTAACACGAGTCAAATGACATGCAGTGTGGATCGAGTACAGCTTTAATTCACAGTCTTGTGAATCATCAATTAAATGTGATCAAAAGGCAAGTGGATTTTGTGTTGAAGAAGAAATGACATAGGTGTATCTTACTGTCCCCAAAACACATGTTGAAAGGAAAGTTATGGGGGACTGTGTCCGGGAAAACCAGCCCCTGATGTCATACTGGATTCACCAAAGCATTGCATTGTTTTACGCTCCCGTGTCTACAGACATTTCATACATGGTCCAGAAAGTCGCTGAACTATATGAGTCTTTAGTAGCAAATCTGACCTCCTACTGAACTACCATACCCACAAACCCCCTCTCTGTGGTGTACTCACGATCCTTCCACAGCTCTTCTCCTATTTGCTCAAGCCTGAAGGCCATAACAGAGAACAAGACATGAGCCCTGTCCTGGAGACTGCTTCCCGGCACTGAGCCTATCGCTGTCTCCCAAAAGCAGAGTCGGTGTGTTTGTTAAAGGAGGATAAAGAGGGGAATAAAACCCCCTGTCTATTTAATGGATTCAACAATCATGGATGCTGAGACATTAGACATTAATGGGACCATGAATAGTCAAAGGCTCCCCTGACAGTCAGTCACAGCAGTAGAGGTAGAGGAAGAATAAGTCAGTCACAGCAGTAGAGGTAGAGGAAGAATAAGTCAGTCACAGCAGTAGAGGTAGAGGAAGAATACGTCAGTCACAGCAGTAGAGGCAGAGGAAGAATAAGTCAGTCACAGCAGTAGAGGTAGAGGAAGAATAAGTCAGTCACAGCAGTAGAGGCAGAGGAAGAATACGTCAGTCACAGCAGTAGAGGTAGAGGAAGAATACGTCAGTCACAGCAGTAGAGGCAGAGGAAGAATAAGTCAGTCACAGCAGTAGAGGTAGAGGAAGAATAAGTCAGTCACAGCAGCAGAGGCGGAGGAAGAATAAGTCAGTCACAGCAGTAGAGGCAGAGGAAGAATAAGTCAGTCACAGCAGCAGAGGCAGAGGAAGAATACATCAGTCACAGCAGTAGAGGCAGAGGAAGAATACGTCAGTCACAGCAGTAGAGGTAGAGGAAGAATAAATCAGTCACAGCAGTAGAGGCAGAGGAAGAATAAGTCAGTCACAGCAGTAGAGGCAGAGGAAGATTAAGTCAGTCACAGCAGTAGAGGCAGAGGAAGAATAAGTCAGTCACAGCAGTAGAGGTAGAGGAAGAATAAGTCAGTCACAGCAGTAGAGGCAGAGGAAGAATAAGTCAGTCACAGCAGTAGAGGCAGAGGAAGAATAAGTCAGTCACAGCAGCAGAGGCAGAGGAAGAATAAGTCAGTCACAGCAGTAGAGGTAGAGGAAGAATAAGTCAGTCACAGCAGTAGAGGCAGAGGAAGAATAAGTCAGTCACAGCAGTAGAGGCAGAGGAAGAATAAGTCAGTCACAGCAGTAGAGGCAGAGGAAGAATAAGTCAGTCACAGCAGTAGAGGCAGAGGAAGAATAAGTCAGTCACAGCAGTAGAGGCAGAGGAAGAATAAATCAGTCACAGCAGTAGAGGCAGAGGAAGAATACGTCAGTCACAGCAGTAGAGGTAGAGGAAGAATAAGTCAGTCACAGCAGTAGAGGCAGAGGAAGAATAAATCAGTCACAGCAGTAGAGGCAGAGGAAGAATACGTCAGTCACAGCAGTAGAGGCAGAGGAAGAATAAGTCAGTCACAGCAGTAGAGGCAGAGGAAGAATACGTCAGTCACAGCAGTAGAGGCAGAGGAAGAATACGTCAGTCACAGCAGTAGAGGCAGAGGAAGATTCATTCACTCACAGCATTATAGGAAGATTAAGTGGGAGCTAAATTTTAAGACAAATGCTTAGTTTAACCTTTGCCCTACAATTTCCGTGCCCCGCCGTAAATCTAATTAACATAATAAAAAATCCCCATCAAAATCCGTCTGTTTAAGCTAGAGAGATATAACGTTTTTTTTTGTTGCATGGGCTGCGTCTCAATCCACTGCGTCCGCCGATATCGGCTAGAGCAGTGTTTGTCAGACCATGAGACATCCCGAAAATAGGTCTTCTCACGAAAACGTCTGTAGTGTCCGAAACGGTTTGGCCTACACACTAATATAATAACCCCTCTGTGGAAAGCTGAGACTCTCACTAACACAATAGTCTTCCCTAGGACGACCACAAACCTCTAAAGACTCATCTGAAGGTCCCTAGTACCAGTTTAAAAAATGAAAGAATATATGGAGATAGTTTAGAGCCTAAGATAAAAAGTAAATAAAGATAGTTTCCTGATGTTTTTTATGTCTCTCATATACAGTGCATGGGACAGACACAAGTTACTTTTCATAGCAGGTTAGGAGAACTTATGTAGCAGGTTAGGAGAACTTATGTAACAGGTTAGGAGAACTTATGTAGCAGGTTAGGAGAACTTACGTAGCAGGTTAGGAAAACTTACATAGCAGGATAGGAGAACTTATGTAGCAGGTTAGGAGAACTTACGCAGCAGGTTAGGAGAACTTACGCAGCAGGTTAGGAGAACTTACGCAGCAGGTTAGGAGAACTTACGCAGCAGGTTAAGAGAACTTAAACAGCAGGTTAGGAGAACTTACGCAGCAGGTTAGGAGAACTTACGTAGCAGGTTAGAAGAACTTACGCAGCAGGTTAGGAGAACCTCTGCAGCAGGTTAGGAGAACTTACGCAGCAGGTTAGGAGAACCTACGCAGCAGGATAGAAGAACATATGTAGCAGGTTAGGAGTACTTACAGAGCAGGTTAGGATAACTTACATAGCAGGTACGTTAGGAGAAATTATGCAGCAGGTTAGGAGAACCTACGCAGCAGGTAGGTTAGGAGAACTTATGCAGCAGGTTAGGAGAACTTACGGAGCAGGTTAGGAGAACTTACGTAGCAGGTTAGGAGTACTTACAGAGCAGGTTAGGATAACTTACATAGCAGGTACGTTAGGAGAACTTATGCAGCAGGTTAGGAGAACTTAAGCAGCAGATAGGTTAGGAGAACATACTCAGCAGGTTAGGAGAACTTAATTAACAGGTTAGGAGAACTTACTTAGCAGGTTAGGAGAACTTAGGTAGCGGGTTAGGAGAACTTACACAGCAGGTTAGGAGAACCTCTGCAGCAGGTTAGGAGAACTTACGTGGCAGGTTAGGAGAACCTACGTAGCAGGTTAGGAGAACTTACGTAGCAGGTTAGGAGAACTTACGCAGCAGGTTAGGCGAAGTTACGTAGCAGGTTAGGAGAACTTACGCAGCAGGTTAGGAGAACCTCTGCAGCAGGTTAGGAGAACTTACGTGGCAGGTTAGGAGAACCTACGTAGCAGGTTAGGAGAACTTACGTAGCAGGTTAGGAGAATTTACGTAGCAGGTTAGGAGAACTTACGCAACAGGTTAGGAGAACTTATGTAGCAGGTTAGGAGAACTTATGTAGCAGGTTAGGAGAACATGCTCAGCAGGTTAGGACAACTTACAGATTAGGTTAGGAGAACTTACACAGCAGGTTAGGAGAACTTATGTATTAAAATGGCATAGAAAGAGCAGCATACAATAAATACAAATGGATAGCATACGATCATAGACTCACTTAAGACCACACAAGCCTACAAACAACCACAATGGCAAAGTCACAACAGTTGCGGCCCACTTTTTGGAGGCAGGCCACTCGATTTCGTCTCTGCGTTATATTGGCATCGAACATGTCACCCTCCCTAGGAGAGGGGGTGACCTTGATAATTTATTGTTAAAACGAGAGGCTGCCTGGATCTTTAACTTAAAGACCCTTGCTCCCTTCGGTCTCAACGTGGACTTTGATCTGAAGCCATTCTTGTGATTGTTGTGACTTTGCCATTGTGGTTGTTTGTAGGCTTGTGTGGTCTTAAGTGAGTCTATGATCGTATGCTATCCATTTGTATTTATTGTATGCTGCTCTTTCTATGCCATTTTAATATTTGAGAAATTAACCAATGATATTAGGCCACTCTTGGCCATGATTATAGACACCTGTGTGTCTTGACACTATATAAACGAGTCATCCCGCAGTGTCTGTGATTGTACCCTGATGAAGACAGCTTGCCTGTCGAAACGTTGGTAAATTAAATATTTTTTGCATCTGAGCTCCTAGAGTGTGCGGCTCTCCTTTATTTTCAAGTTTTCTACTCCGCTAGCCAGCACCTCTCCTAAATAGGTGTGCGTTTCTTTTTCTTCTAGGAGAACTTACGCAACATGTTAGGAGAACTTACGCAACAGGTTAGGAGAACTTACGTGGCAGGTTAGGAGAACCTCTGCAGCAGGTTAGGAGAACTTACGTGGCAGGTTAGGAGAATTTACGTAGCAGGTTAGGAGAACTTACGGAGCAGGTTAGGTGAACTTACGGAGCAGGTTAGGAGAACTTACGGAGCAGGTTAGGAGAATTTTTGTAGCAGGTTAGGAGAACTTACGGAGCAGGTTAGGAGAACTTACGTAGCAGGTTAGGAGAACATACTCAGCAGGTTAGGAGAACTTACGGAGCAGGTTAGAAGAATTTACGCAGCAGGTTAGGAGAACTTACGCAACAGGTTAGGATGATTAATGTGGCAGGTAAGGAGGATTAGGTTAATGTTAGGAAAAGGGTTATGGTTAACTAAAATTACTAAATTGTCCACAGCGCACCTCAAACATTTCAAGCTACAACCAGGCGTGCACTGAGAAAAGTCTTGGTTTCCACTAATGTGATTCTGCAAACATTTACGACATCCCCCCTTTTGCACCTGAGTTCTCAGACACAAGATGACGGTTGGATTATACATGCACTCTTACAACAGCCTGCTGTCAATGTGTCGTGCTGGCTGTGAGTTCCCTGCTGCAAGCCTCCATGCCACTCTGTGTGTGTGTGTGTGTGTGTGTGTGTGTGTGTGTGTGTGTGTGTGTGTGTGTGTGTGTGTGTGTGTGTGTGTGTGTGTGTGTGTGTGTGTGTGTGTGTGTGTGTGTGTGTGTGTGTGTGTGTGTGTGTGTGTGTGTGTGTGTGTGTGTGTGTGTGTGTGTGTGTGTGTGTGTGTGTGTGTGTGTGTGTGTTAGCACTGCAAAGTGCAAAGGAGAGAGGAACACATCACATGAAAATAGCTAGCAAAAAGCTATCATCTAGCCTGCCATTGCCTGGCTGGGATGTTTAACCCTCTTTCAATTACTATCAACCAATACACTTTCGGTTATCACACACATCGTTGTCAGTTTCCTGGATTGTCTGGAGTTTGCTGGGACCTTTGTACATCTGAAGGACATGAAATGACCATTGGGCATAAAGCAGACCCTTGAGGTGAGCTGTTCAATGTAGGAGTAGCACCCGAGCGATGCGCAAATATTGGTTTTGATGATGATAGTGCAATTAGTGCGGAAATGACACCGATTTTATAGGTCCTCTCAGCTGCAAGACAGATCTTGGCTGGGAGGGTATCAGCGTACTGTCATCTTTATGGGGGAAGCATTTGGAAGAGGAGGCCTAACATGTTAGTGTGGGGAGTGGACACATACAACACCTGTTTTTACCTAATAAGCCACTACCTTCTGTGATCTTATGATTCTAGCTACTAAAGTAGAAAAACAAATTCCCGGTTGCTACTTTGCATCTTAGAGCCACCTTAGATTTAGCATGTCAGAAGACTAACTTACATGGGCTAAGCACTTTGTTAAAGTTCTGAATGTCTGTCTCTATAGTGAATGGCGGTTTAATCCAGGCAAGCAGAGCATGTATAGAGGCTGAGTGGAGCCAAACGAGGAGGCAGGACTGATGCTCTCCTGACACACAGTACATTCATTCATTGAAATCACACTCTCGGATTGGCTACTGCTTTGTCCTCCATTCACGCTGTCTCAGCCAGCTACAAGTAAAACCGTCTAGTCATGTTTATCCCTGTTAGCATGGCCAATTTTACTGATGAGATTTCCGCAGCGTTACCACTTTAGAGAAGTGTGAATGCAACAGGCTTTTAGCGTGTTAATCTGCTCTCAACACAGTGATAAATACAAGTATGCAAATTACCCTTTCGTCTCAGTGATCTGGTTACCGCTCAGTAACCTAAGCAGCGTGGACTTGGATTTCTCTGTTGAAGTGTCATTGATAATTAGCCTGGAATTTCAGATTTAATCATGCCACGTTTCACCATTCTTTCACTGAAACAGATACGAAATGAGGCTGAAATCAGTCTGGATTTAAAGTCTAACTTAAAGTGCTGCTGTTAAATCTTTTGCAGGTCTGTAAGTGAGTTTAAATTACAGGGGGGAGTAAGATAATACAATCCGTTATTCATCGCCATTATTAATCGTTTCGTTCACTTTCTGTCTTTTTTGAGAATGCATTCCAACACTGTCATTTTTGGGCAACCCCGATTATTTAGTGTGACACACCGAAGCGTCATAGTTTGAAGTCTGAGCTGTATCCTTATGAGTCATCTTTCACAAGAGCACACTGCGTAACACGTTCTTGTTATGGGAGCGTCTGATAGGCCTAGGTCCCCCAGGCTAACTATTGCCCCAATCAGTAGGCCTACTTGAAAGAGCTTTCTGAATTCCACAAGTGCTGTGAATCGGTGGTATGGACAAATTATCTGTGATATGTGTCTATTTTATATACAGTACCAGTCAAAAGTTTGGACACAGCTATTCATTCAAGAGTATTTCATTATTTTTACAATGTTCTACATTGTCGAATAAGAGTGAAGACATCAAAACTATGAAATAACACACATATTTTATATTTGAGATTCTTCAAAGTAGCCACCCTTTGGCTTGATGACAACTTTGCACACTCTTGGCAATCTCTCAACCACTTCACCTGGAATGCTTTCCAACAGTCTTGAAGGAGTTCCCACATATGCTGAGCACTTGTTGGCTGCTTTACCTTCACTCTGCAGTCCAACTCATCCCAAATCATCTCAATTGGGTTGAGGTCGGGTGATTGTGGAGGCCAGGTCATCTGATGCAGCACTCGATCATTCTCCTTCTTGGTTAAATAGCCCTTACACAGCCTGGAGGTGTGTTGGGTCATTGTCCTGTTGAAAAACAAATGATAGTTCCACTAAACGCAAACCAGATGGGATGGCTTATCGCTGCAGAATGCTGTAGTAGCCATGCTGGTTAAGTGTGCCTTGAATTCTAAATAAATCACTGACAGTGTTACCAGGAAAGCACCCCCACAGCATAACACCTCCTCCTCCATGATTCACGGTGCGAAACACAAATTAATATCATCCGCACATCACAAAGACACGGCGGTTGGAACCAAAAATCTCAAATTTGGACTCATCAGACCAAAGGACAGATTTCCACTGTCCTTAGCCCAAGCACGTCTCCTCTTCTTATTGGTGTCCTTTAGTAGTGGTTTCTTTGCAGCAATTCAACCAGGAAGGCTTGATTCATGCAGTCTCCTCTGAACTGTTGATGTTGAGATGTGTCTGTTACTTGAACTCTGTGAAGCATTTATTTGGGCTGCAAACTGAGGTGCAGTTAACTCTAAAAAACGTATCCTCTGCAGCAGAGGTAACTCTGGGTCTTCCTTTCCTGTGGTGGTCCTCATGAGAGCCAGTTTCATCATAGTGCTTGATGGTTTTTGCAACAGCACTTGAAGATTCTTTCAAAGTTCTTGATATTATCTGGATTGACTGAACTTCATGTCTTAAAGCAATGATGGACTGTCGTGTCTCTTTGCTTATTTGAGCTGTTCTTGCCATAATATGGACTTGGTCTTTTACCAAATAGGGTTATCTTCTGTATACCACCTCTACCTTGTCACAACACAACTGATTGTCTCAAATGCATTAAGAAGGAAAGAATTCCACAAATTAACTTTTAACAAGGCACACTTGTTAATTGAAATGCATTCCAGGTGCCTACTTCATGAAGCTGGTTGAGAGAATGCCAAGAGTGTGCAAAGCTGTCATCAAGGCAAAGGGTGGCTACTTTGAAGAATCTTAAATATAAAATATATTTGGGTGTGTTTAACATGTTTTTGGTTACTACATGATTCCATATGTGTTATTTCATAGTGTTGATGTCTTCACTATTATTCCACAATGTAGAAAATAGTAAAAATACTGAAAACCCCTTAAATGAGTAGGTGTGTCAAAACTTTTGACGGGTACTGTGTTTGTAAACTATCGAGAGAGGTTGGCATTATTCACAGACACAGCATTTTTTTTTAGGTTGACTTGAACTTGAGTATTAGCTTGATAGGGTGGTGCAGAGTTGGTTTCAGTCTCTACTTGTCAATGCACTGCTTTCTGGAACAATCCATAACACAAAGTTGTTATGCTGTAGAAGACAATTTATTTACTTTCCTAATGTCATTTGATAATATGCACTGCACATACACCATAATGTTGAACAGGACCTGTATAAAACTACAGACATAATGTTGATACATACTGTATAGGCTACATGAAATGCATAACATAAGGGGACATAACATCATTTTGAACGGAACGCAGAATATCACAAGGGATAATATTAATGACCACAGTAAGAAACACAACTACTGCTCTATTCAATCCGTACCACGGAAGTTCAGCGTTAATAAAGTGTGATTGAAATTTAAAAGCAAATTCCCCGCGTTAACGGAGACTGCACTCACATTAAACACTGCATAGAGATGTAGAATCTTAATTAGACCACCCTTTCCTGCAATGCAAGACATTTTAAACTTTTAGCGTATTTGAGGTTTAAAAAGTCTTCTGAAGTTCCCTTACGAAAAATGCATCAACACCTACAAAAATGTTCATTAATTATAATCAAAATAACAATTCACATTTCCTATTGCTGCAGGATTATTGTCCTGCTGTATCAAACTGGCTCAAATTAAGATCCTACATCAGTATGTTGGCTAAATCTGAAATTAACTTTATATTTCCATTGGGCAATTTGTAATGCTTCAGCGATGCAGACTGAATAGAGCCCTGAATAGAGACTGAAATGTACATTTTCTGCATCCGCCGTGCCAAACAAGAAATGACATTCTTCTTGGTTTCATTTGCACATAGCAGGCATTGAGTACAACAAGACATATATTTGAAATACAGGAAACCTTACAACGTGACAATGTCATTGATAACTTTATATATGTATATAAAGTTATAATAATCACTAATGTGGCAGTAGAGGAGGGTCCACTCATTTGTGTGTGCATTTGCTATTTATGAAAGAGTTTTTACCATACATGCATACAACAAAAATATAGTTAAACCTCGGACCAGGGTTAACAGATGTGCCATCTAAACTCCGATTCCCTCTCTCTGATTAGGTTCCTCTCTATTCAATCTCATCAGTGATATCCAGTGTCGGCTAAGTTGTAAAGCGTAGAAGCGTGGTTGCGTCATACTGTATGTCATGCTCAGAAAGACAAAACAACATAAATGACACTGAACAAACAACAACACAATCCCTCCTTGCTTCTCCATAATGAGGTAGTAAAACACTAAATCAATTAGGAATGAAAAAATAATGGGACCAGTACTGAGCTGAATGGTTTGGACCTGCCATCATCATCTTCCTTTTTGATGCCCGAGACACAAATCTGACAAACGTGGGTCTCCAATTCCTTTAAAAGCAGTACAAGTAGGATAACAATGCTTACTGCACAACCTTTGCTGCACAACAGTTCTTTAAAAAAGTGCTAAATCAATTTTCAAAAAGCATTCATCTTAAGACACTTATAGCAGCACACAAAACAAAACAATTGTCATTATTCATCCCCTCTTTCTACATTACTCCACTTTCCCAAAATATAAACATTCTCAGGAATCATAAATAAATAACTTAAATATCTCACTCTATAAAAACATTTGAAAGTGCATTGTTTCCAGTCTCTCTCCTCTACCCTTGTTGAAGGTACAGTCTCATTGGAGTCATTCAGATCCTTGGTAAGAAGTGTGTCACTGTCATAGCTGGTGTAACTCGATTTCCTTTTTTGGTTTTGCCAGTCTTACTCAGTCCAATATACATCCCTGGGTGAGCTGCTGACTCATAAGCATTGTAGTTATTTGCCAAGAGATTCTCCTTGAACTTGCACTCATCATTGTAATGACCCTGGAGAAGGGATGAGAGAAGAGAGGTTAATATTTACCTTAAAATAATCCAATGTACAGTAGACTATAACGAAGCTCTGTTTGCCAAATGACCCCAAATGACCTTGTATTGAATGCATCTGTGGCGTAGTGTACTATGACGTTCATAAGCTACAAAACATGTACAGGCGTGCCAAGACATTGACTATAATTTTGCTGTGGAGATCTCTCATGAAGCAAAGTATGGTGTGACGCAGAAATACATCCCAGAAAACATGTCATGTCCACTTACAGATCCATACAGCTTCCCTTTGCTGTTCATGGCCAGAAACATACCACTTCGGACGCCAAAGAGCGTCACAACCCCTCTCTCCACAGGTGATATCTCAAGGAGACCTGAAATGAGACAAAGAATATCACTGCTATGTTTACACTGTACTTATCTACACCAAAACGAAGTTGTTTATAATCCATTGTGTTGTAAAAGTAGACGGAGAAGATAAGGACAACTGTAGTAGACAGGTCTGTTTAGGTCTCTGTTCAAACTGGTACTGGAACATCCTGCAAGGAAATGATGCCTCCCTTGATACTAGGTGATGAATTGGAGCATCGAGTAGGCCCAGGCTAAATATGATATAGACTTCCTTTCAGTCAAGTACCCAGTAACAGGTTGGACTTTTGATTAAATTGCCTACATTGGGCTTGCACAATAAAACAAGATACATTTTTTTTTTTACAACTTTGTCTTGTCTCTCTGGCTCTATTTGAGGATTGTTTAAAAAATAATACTACTTATTCTCATAGACTCATTTGTGAGGAAAGAAGAGGAAAATAGTCCATAATTTCCAATTGGTTTACTTTATACACTACTGGATGATGACTAGTCTATTCTCCATAATACCCGGGCTCCCGAGTGATCTAAGGCACTGCATCTCAGTGCAAGAGGTGTCACTGCAGTCCCTGGTTTGAATCCGGGCTGCATCACATCCAGCTGTGAATGGGAGTCCCATTGGCCAAGCGCCGTCCAGGTTTGGCCGGGGTAGGCCGTCATTGTAAATAAGAATTTGTTCTTAACTGACTTGCCTAGTTAAATAAAAATATATATAATGGAAAACAACTGACCTAATATCACACCAATATATTGATAGCCAACGGTTAAACGCTCCCCTCCTGTATTTCTCACAGAAACCACTTTATGTTATTTTTTCAACACTTTCCCTGGATACTACTAGTCTTGCTCAATTAAACATTTCATCTGTGTCATATCAACTTTTTAAGTCACTCCAAAGAAACGATTTTGAGGCATTTTGATCTAATATTTTGTGATTTAGAAAAAGTTATATAGTATATATACTCTAATGCAGTTAGAGTTATAAACTGTTAGTTATAAACTGTTTTATATATACCAGTAGGGGAGCCTAAAGATAAATAATCCACTTGGTTAGAGCGATTTTTTAAATATAATTTTGTAAATAAAATAGTACATTTTAAAGTGAGTGTGTTTGGGGCGCCCCCCCCCCCCCCCTTCCCCTCTATTCTCAGATCTGGTATCATCCCTGATTCCTTTTGACATCTCAGAAACATGTCCCGAAGCCTTTTTTTTTAAGACCTGCGAAAATTGTTCAAGGAGGCGCATTAATAATCAAAGCCTTGCAAAGAAGCCGAAATGAAAAATCACTCTTGGCTAAAACACACCGATGCATCCTTCCACTGTAGTCACATGGGACAATAACACTAACATCCATGTGACGTCAATTCGCTAGTAGCCTAATCTAAACACCGTATTATGCTCAAGTTGGCATGGTGCCCATTCACACAACTCGATCCCATAATATGAAGTTCCAAAGTGGTGGCGCATGGCACAAACAGGTTGCAGACCAAGAGAGGGGCATCAAACAATTTGCGCAAAGATGATGGGTTCAATAAAAGCATGAAAATGAACTTACTGTATCTGTTTTCGTTATGTATTCCAGTTATCTTTCCGTCTGGTAAAACTTGAATATGAAACCCAATGCCGACATTGCAGTATAGACGCCGAAGTCTTTTGATGCCTGTAAGATAGTCACCGTCTCGGTTGATTTCTCTTTTTTCCCATGGGTTTCGAGCCAGTGAGCGAGAGTAGAGCGTTTCCCAATGGCGCTCTGGAGTGTCGGTCTGCCTACCCGCGAACGGGGCAGTGCGCACTGAGGTACACACTAGTCCCCACACCAGCAGCGGTACTGGTAACCAGGACGCGTGGACAGACATCCCTGTGCGGTCGGTCAGTGCTGTCTCACGTGTTTGAAGAGGTTTTACAATTCCCCAAATCCCCTTTCCCCTGTCCGTGGTGCTCACAGGTTGACAAAAACAAGTTGTGGAGACTGTGGGACTCAGTGAGCCTCACTAGTCTATCCAGTGAAAAGGTTAACTTATTTCTGAGTCTGCATGAAGTCTTTTCTGTAGGCTACTTCAATGGCTCCGCTGTTTGTTTTCTATTACTCTATTCCGAGTTGCTTTGTGTTGGAGTTGTGTGTTGTCAGTCGTGTTGCAGGGCATGGCCATGTATCTCCTCTCCTGGCGATACTTATATGTGCTCCGAAATTACATCACACGCCACCTACTGTACCGAAATGTTGCTCTCAACTCTTAGAGTCGGAGTAACCTTCGACGCAAAGTCATTAGAAAACCACCTCCCTTTCTTGTGCACTTTGATATCGGAGTGGCGGTGGGCAAGCAATTCAATGCGTTCGGTTGATGTATTGACTTTAATGTTAGTGTGAGCTGACACATGTAACCATATAAACGTTTTGCCCAGCCTGTATATAGTGTCTTTATCTTGCTCTTCCCAGGCTTCTCAATGTGTGTCCAGGCGACAGGATGAATTACGCATGTGATCGTTGTCTAAAACTTCCTCCGATATCGTCTGAAATAAAACAAATGTATTGCAGGATGCAGAATAGGAAGCTGAAAAGCCAGCAGACTGTTGCACAGTAGACAGTGCTATAAATGAAACCATAACAGGAAAACAACAGCACTTTAGTGGAATTTCCTACTTTTAAAATAATGGAAATAAGAGACAGACAGACAGAAACCTATTATTTAAATGGAACAATATCAACAATAAGGTTATATTTGTATTATTTTGATGCAAGACAAATACTTTAGCATCATAAAAAGGTTGGTGACATTATCAACCCAAGCCTCCTGCCATGGGGATGAGGGATCTACAGTAATCTGATACAGTAATCTTCTGTTCATCTGATCAGCTAAACAGAATGTAAAACACCCAGACTGTACCAAGCGACTACGCACAAGGTTCCAATGCTTTACGCACAGGATGTTGGAGATGTCCATTATTAGACTCAACTTCTGGCCCATGGTGGCCAGTGATGCGCAAAACATCCATGCAATATCAATGCACGTCCATAAAAGTTAAATAAAAGTTCATATCAAAGGTTTGCTCGAGGTTTGAACCCTATGTGTGACCGTCCACACCTTGGAAAGCCTATTGCCACTTTGCCAGTGTAATACACAACCGGAATGACATAGAGGTGTCAATTGGGGCGTGAGGCGCAGCGACTTTTGCACCTGTTCACAAACATGATTTCATTATTTCAAGCTGGCGAATTACTGGTGGAAAAATTGCGGCTAATTGTTGTTAAATTATGCATGAAACAAAGACTGAGGGCCATGTCAGAAGCTATATTAAATCCACAGGAGGTTGGTGGCACCTTCATTGGGAAGGACAGGCTCATTTTAATGGCTAGAGTGGAATGAGTGGAATTGTATCAAATACATCAAACTCATGGGTTCCATGTGTTGGTGCCATTCCATTATCTCCTTTCCAGCTGTTATTATGAGCCGTCCTCCCCTCAGCAGCCTCCACTGATAAATCTATATTTACTTTTGATATAACGTGGTCCTGAGTTTAAGTCAAAACGGTCCATTACTTTGGCAAAAGTCTCAAATATACTTAACTTTATTTGATGTTTAAAACGTGTTTTTGGTATTGAACTTCCAACAATATTGCTTAGGAATCGGTTGAGAGTAAATGTTTAACCGCAAACTCATGTCCCAAGAAAGATATTAGCCTTTAGTCTGATATTTAGGTAGCCTACTTATTTTATTTGATACTTGAAAAAAAGTCTGAAAATCTTCAGGTTTAGGTAATTAATTGCTTTGCAAGAATCAAACTTCAACACAGTCTTTTAGATTGTTATTTTTTATTAGATCGGTTGTTTGTTGATATTTACCCATATCGTATCACGCAAGAGCCAAAATATGAATCATAATTTCAGGCTTCTGAATTCTAGCCTATACATACGCGTTTCCAGCTGCTCTCCATGGTACTGCATTTTAGCCACGTGGTTTTGCGTTATAGTCCGATCGATGCTGGACGGGGTGCCGCATCCAGGATGTCTTTGTTTAACTTTTCACAGGCTGTGAAACAATGTATGTTAAAGCCACAGTCCGTCACTTGTTTCAGTAATTTCAAATAATAAAATACATTGATTTTGTAAGAAAGTGATTTATGACTACCTTACTGAGATTAGTAGGCCCTACAACTGTCTTCCTTATCAATACTCCAATAACGAATGAGCTGTGCTCCTTTCGTTATGTTTCTGTTGTCATTGGGAAATTGGTCAACTAATAATAGCTTAAAATATTTATTTTAAAGAGTACAGTTACAGTTACTCTCTTGGAATGTAATTTAATGTGAACAGAACGTCTGAAGAGAAGTGGTTTTACTTGCTGCCGCTAGGGTGCAGTGTCTACTAATGAACAGAACCGATGCTACCCCTTGAAAATAGAACCCAAAGGCTGCGTTTACACAGGCGGCCCGATAATTCCTCAAAACTCTAGACTATTAGCCTAATTCTTAAATAAAAACCTAGACTGCCATGATTCATAAAACTTGAGTTATATAGACCAGTAGAAAAACAATGCAAAAGCAATTTTGAATGAAAATGTGTTTATGATATAAAAAGCAAATAAATAAACACCACAATGGTAATATACATACTATTTATCATTTGCAAACACTTTTACCCAAAGTAACGTACATCAGGATGGGACCCACAATCCTGGCCTGGCATGCATCAAGCTCTACCAACTGAGTCACAAAGGACAATATACCATTGATTGTACAAGTGCTTTTTTGTACATTATATTATTGTGTAAATCCACATGCATCCTTCCAGACATCTTCCTATGAAATGGTCATCAAGAAAAATACAGGACATTAACTGCATGTACTTCCGATAATGTGAGTTAACAATAAGAGTACAAAGATACATTATATTCAAGACACTCATCACTTTATTCACAGGACAGTATCATTATGCCGGTTTAAATTAGAGCAGGGGGAGCTTGTATCTCTCAGTCACCAGTCATGCTCTTCCCACAGTCCACGTGTCTGACAAGTGAGACTTGTCATCAAGCTCCCTGGAGATGGACACATCTCTATCTCCTCTGCCCTGTTTCCCCTGTGAGTCTGAGGGCAGTCTGCCTGTACCCCAGACTACTGTTGATCAACAGGTGAACCATGTCATGGTCCTCGTTGCCCAGGACCCTAGGCAGGAAGAGGGAGGCCTTCTCTGTCTTTCGGGTCTTCAGGCCCCGCCTCGGCTGGCCCTTTCCATTGATTGACACATACCACAGCCTCCCAGCGCTCACCCTTCGCCTACTTCCTGTTGAGGTGGAGTGTGGAGTTGTCCGGTAGCGGCGGGAGGCGTAGGTGTTGTAGCCTAACTCATGGATCCTCTCTATGAACTCACACTCCTGGGTGAAGGCAGCCTGAGAACAAAATGACTTCAGTTGAAACCAAATAAAGATTTTCCAAATGTAACACTGTGCACAATGGAAATGAGGCTGTATATGAATGGTAGTCAATTATCCAATTATTAGAGAGAGAGAGAGAGAGAGAGAGAGAGAGAGAGAGAGAGAGAGAGAGAGAGAGAGAGAGAGAGAGAGAGAGAGAGAGACAGAGAGAGAGAGAGAGAGAGACAGAGAGAGAGAGACAGAAGAACAGAGGGAGGACAAAGAAAGATCTCAGAGATCATGTCTCATTTACAGATGCATGTAGTCGTCCTTTTTGGTTCATGGCCAGATATCTCCCGGAGAACAGTCCTTTAATCATCACCAGTCCCACATCCACTGCTGTGATCTCCAATATACCTCAATTGGAAAACAATTTAGTCAATTTAATTTTTTTTTAAATTCATTGTCATTTCATGGAATGACAAGTGATACTTATGTCAGTGTAATAACAATGTTATCATAACGTAGATACCACTACAGTTGTGTTGGATGCAACAATGGATTTTAGTTAGACTTCAGTAACACTTTACATCATCAGGTAGTCTTCTGGTCACTCCAATGTAGCCTACCAAATTACCAATGCACAGTGGCTAGTAGGAACGACCCCCGTAATAATGCACGCGACTTGTAAGAAGTAAATCAGAGCTCTGTTTTAACTGAAAAATCATGAATGTCTACTTGAAAACTATTTCCAATCATGTATACCGTGGGACTATGTTTGTTAGGCGTTAGCCTCTATAGTGGCTGAACGTAAACTTCAATATATGCATAGCATATAACAAGGAAGAAATAAGAGCGCAAATTATACTCTACTCACTGAAAGGGTTATGCTCCTCCAGGGTCCCATCTATTTTCCCATTGGGATGTATTTGTAAGTGATATTTTGTGGCACAGTACAGCTTTCTGTGTCTTGGTGCTCCCCCAAGGTGCTCATACACTCCTCCGCGCCCCACAGCATCCCTGCGGTGCCTCAGGCCACAGCTCTGCCCACCGACACTCTGCGGAGTAGATGTCCTTACCACCGAAGAAGAACGAGGCTTTTGGTGACTGGGGTGTAATACATTCACCAATAGCAAGACCAGAATTATAACCATTGTGGCATGGCCGAAAATAGTATATTAGTCCTTTTCCATGAGTGACAAAAACGGACTCAATAGTTTCCATCGAATTCTTAGGGAGTCCATTAGTCCAGTCCGATAAAATGGATCCACTTTAGATACATTCGTTTTGCCAACAGTAACTCGCTTTCAGTCAACCTGATTTTGAAATCGTCATGGAAACGAGACGAGTACACCGTGAAGATGTCCAAGTTGCGTGCAAAATAAAAGCCCTCATTCATTCGATAGCCCTATTGGGGCGATTGTTACGACGGAGAAGTCAAGGTACGGTCTTGTGTGAGCTATGAGAGTGCAATAGGTATGGATGGATAAAACATGACATTACACACAGAGGCTCATTGCTGAAAGCCGCAAAAAAGCCACAAAGGGCGAGCCAGCCATCTGAGGACAGAGCGTTCCTCTCAGCTTTACTTTTGATGGATCCAAAATGCCAATTAGACATTCCAAAATTATAGCCTACAGCATCGGTTTCAACACCAGCATTCCCCTGGTCAATTCAAACTCCCAACTCTTGCCCAGTTGGTGGAAAGATGCTAAAACGAAGACATCGGTGGTAAAGATGGCAGAAATGGTTTCACATTCGAAACAGCTGGACACTATAATGTTATTTAGAGGGCAGACATAGTGAGCAAAATATGTACATCTTATTTAAAGTATTCCCACAAATAATATATAGGCTACACCCCTGTCAAGATATTGGTACATGTTATGGTTGTTTTGCAGTGTCAAAATAAATCTGATGGAATAACACATTTCTATTTTGAAGAGATGGAGGTATGGAGTAGGTTTATGGGAGAAAGACTGCAAGTGGAAAGGACATCACACTGCTTGCTTAGTGGGTACTGGCTCATACTGAGGCTCGAACACAGGATGTCTGGTGGACACAGGATGTCTGGTGGACACAGGACGTCTGCTGGACACAGGACGTCTGCTGAACACAGGACGTCTGCTGGACACAGGACGTCTGCTGGACACAGGACGTCTGCTGGACACAGGACGTCTGCTGAACACAGGACGTCTGCTGGACACAGGACGTCTGCTGGACACAGGACGTCTGCTGGACACAGGACGTCTGCTGGACACAGGACGTCTGCTGGACACAGGACGTCTGCTGAACACAGGACGTCTGCTGGACACAGGACGTCTGCTGGACACAGGATGTCTGCTTCGCAAACACAAGTGACTGCCCTCCAGGAGCATCTTACCCAGTCACTCCACCGAAAAGCTAGTGCAGAAACTATAGGTCGACTGAGTTTCACAGATCCCCATTTGCGACACAAGCCAATATCACTATGAGTATCTGGAGGAGGCAGCACATGTTCCACTGCAGAGAAACACCCCTGGAGCAGGTTAAGTGCCTTGCTTAAGGGCACATGGCAGTAGGTGGCATCTGATATTGTGATGCCAGATACAAAATCATATGTATCCTGATTGCAGCTTCAGTTACCAGCTCACTCCCACCACTTCCAAATCAAATCAAGTTTATTTTATATAGCCCTTCGTACATCAGCTAATATCTCGAAGTGCTGTACAGAAACCCAGCCTAATACCCCAAACAGCAAGCAATGCAGGTGTAGAAGCACGGTGGCTAGGAAAAACTCCCTAGAAAGGCCAAAACCTAGGAAGAAACCTAGAGAGGAACCAGGCTATGAGGGGTGGCCAGTCCTCTTCTGGCTGTGCCGGGTGGAGATTATAACAGAACTATGCCAAGATGTTCAAAATATTCATAAGTGACAAGCATGGTCAAATAATAATCATGAATAATTTTCAGTTGGCTTTTCATAGCCGATCATTAAGAGTTGAAAATAGCAGGTCTGGGACAGGTGGCGGTTCCATAACCGCAGGCAGAACAGTTGAAACTGGAATAGCAGCAAGGCCAGGTGGACTGGGGACAGCAAGGAGTCATCATGCCCGGTATTCCTGACGTATGGTCCTAGGGCTCAGGTCCTCCGAGAGAGAGAAAGAAAGAGAGAATTAGAGAGAGCCAAGATTTTCAAAATGTTCATAAATGACAAGCATGGTCAAATAATAATCAGGAATAAATATCAGTTGGCTTTTCATAGCCGATCATTAAGAGTTGAAAACAGCAGGTCTGGGACAGGTAGGGGTTCCATAACCGCAGGCAGAACAGCTGAAACTGGAATAGCAGCAAGGCCAGGCGGACTGGGGACAGCAAGGAGTCATCATGCCCGGTTTGCCGTGACGTATGGTCCTAGGGCTCAGGTCCTCCGAGAGAGAGAAAGAAAGAGAGAAGGAGAGAATTAGAGAGTGCCAAGATTTTCAAAATGTTCATAAATGACAAGCATGGTCAAATAATAATCAGGAATAAATATCAGTTGGCTTTTCATAGCCGATCATTAAGAGTTGAAAACAGCAGGTCTGGGACAGGTAGGGGTTCCATAACCGCAGGCAGAACAGCTGAAACTGGAATAGCAGCAATGCCAGGCGGACTGGGGACAGCAAGGAGTCATCATGTCCGGTTTGCCGTGACGTATGGTCCTAGGGCTCAGGTTCTCCGAGAGAGAGAAAGAAAGAGAGAACGAGAGAATTAGAGAGAGCATACTTCAATTCACACAGGACACTGGATAAGATAGGAGAAGTACTCCAGGTATAACCAACTGACCCTAGCCCCCCGACACATAAACTACTGCAGCATAAATACTGGAGGCTGAGACAGGAGGGGTCAGGAGACACTGTGGCCCCATCAGAAGAAACCCCCGGACAGTGCCAAACAGGAAGGATATAACCCCACCCACTTTGCCAAAGCACAGCCCCCACACCACTAGAGGGATATCTTCAACCACCAACTTACAATCCTGAGACAAGGCCGAGTATAGCCCACAAAGATCTCCACCACAGCACAAACCAAGGGGGGGCGCCAACCCAGACAGGAAGATCACGTCAGTAACTCAACCCACTCAAGTGACGCACCCCTCCCAGGGACGGCATGAAAGAGCACCAGTAAGCCAGTGACTCAGCCCCTGTAATAGGGTTAGAGCCAGAGAATCCCAGTGGAGAGAGGGGAACCGGCCAGGCAGAGACAGCAAGGGCGGTTCGTTGCTCCAGAGCCTTTCCGTTCACCTTCACACTCCTGGGCCAGACTACACTCAATCATATGACCTACTGAAGAGATAAGTCTTCAGTAAAGACTTAAAGGTTGAGACCGAGTCTGCGTCTCTCACATGGGTAGGCAGACCGTTCCATAAAAATTGAGATCTATAGGAGAAAGCCCTGCCTCCCGCTGTTTGCTTAGAAATTCTAGGGACAATTAGGATTTGATCCAGCAACCTTCTGGTTACTGGCCTGCTTCTTTGGCCTCAAGGCTCATATTTACTGTCTATTCACTAACTTGGATGCTACACCAAAGACTGGTACTCCATGTTCCCACCATTCTTTATCGTACACCCATAGTTCACTGTAAAATATTTAAGTTTACTCATTACTCATCACTCATTACTCATTACTCATTACTCATTACTCATCAGAAGCTGCCTGTGATTGGGAACCAATCAGGCTCTGGCGCCTCTGGACTGACGGGCGGCTCTGGCAGCTCCGGACTGACGGGCGGCTCTGGCAGCTCCGGACTGAAGGGCGGCTCTGGCAGCTCCGGACTGAGGGGCGGCTCTGGCAGCTCCGGACTGACGGGCGGCTCTGGCAGCTCCAGACTGACGGGCGGCTCTGGCAGCTCCGGACAGGATGGCGGCTCTGGCAGCTCCGGACAGGAGGGCGGCTCTGGCAGCTCCGGACAGGAGGGCGGCTCTGGCAGCTCCGGACTGGAGAGAGAACCTGGAGGGAGGAGACGGAGAGACAGCCTGGTGCGTGGCGCTGCCACAGGGCCCACCAGGCTGGGGAGACCTACAGGAGGCCTGGTGCGTGGAGGAGGCACCGGATGGAACGGGCTGTGGGGGAGCACTGGAGTTCTGGTGCGCAGCCTTGGCACCACTCCTCCAGGCTGGATGACCACTTTAGCCCGGACCCTGCAAAGTGCAGGCACAGGTTGAACCAGGCTGTGGGGGAGCACTGGAGATCTGGTGCATACCACTCGCACCTCTCCCTTAGGCTCAATGCCCACATTCACCCGGCACGGGCGGAGCGCAGGCATAGGGCGCACTGCACCCTCCCAGTGCCCCGGAGACACAGCACGCAGAGCCGGTGCAGGATACCCTGGGCCGAAACGGCGTACCGGAGACCAAACACGCTGAGCCAGCACAATACGCCCTGGCTGGATGCCCACTCTCGCATGGCACTTGCGGGGGGCTGGCCTATAGCGCTCCGGGCTATGAGTGCGTACTGGCGACACCGTGAGCTTCACCGCATAACACGGTGCCTGACCAGTAACGCGCTGCTTTCGGTAAGCACGGGGAGTTGGCTCAGGTCTATTGCCTGACTCCACCAATCTCCCCGTGTGGCCCCCCCCCCCCCTTTTTTGGGGGGCTGCCTCTCGTGCCTGTTGCGCTGCCTTACCTCATATCGCCGCCGCTCAGCTTTAGCTGCCTCCAGTTCTTCTTTGGGGCGGTGATATTCCCCAGCCTGTGCCCAGGGTACCTTGCCGTCCAATATCTCCTCCCATGTCCATTTCTCCAGATATCGCTGCCTCTCGATACCACGCTGCTTGGTCCTTTCTTGGTGGGTGGTTCTGTAATGATTGTCGTCGGGAAAAGAAGAGGAGGACTAAAGTGCAGCGTGGTATGTATCCATAATACTTTTAATAAAGATGAACACGCGAACAAAAACAACAAAACGTCCAACGAACAGTTCTGAAAGGTGCAACAAACACTAAACAGAAAATAACCACCCACAACTCAAAGTGGGAAAACAGGCTACCTAAGTATGGTTCTCAATCAGAGACAACAATGAACAGCTGCCTCTGATTGGGAACCATACCAGGCGAAACACAATAGAAATAGAAAACATAGACATACAAACATAGAATGCCCACCCACATCACACCCTGACCAAACAAAAAATAGAAACATACAAAGCAATCTATGGTCAGGGCGTGACAGTACCCCCCCCCAAAGGTGAGGACTCCGGCCGCAAAACCTGAACCTATAGGGTAGGGTCTGGGTGGGCATTACTCCGCGGTGGCGGTTCTGGTGAGGGACGTGGACCCCGCTCCACTTCTGGCTCGGCCCACTTTAATAATTCCTCTGGAGCGGGAACCCTCACCTCCGACCCCGGATTAGAGGACGTGAGTGGCGCCTCTGGACTGACGGTTGGCTCTGGCGCCTCTGGACTGACGGGCGGCTCTGGCGCCTCTGGACTGACGGGCGGCTCTGGCGCCTCTGGACTGACGGGCGGCTCTAGCGCCTCTGGACTGACAGTAAGATTATTTTCCTGCTGTAGCAAACTGGCTCAAATTAAGATCCAATATCTGTATGGTGTAGATTGTTACACATCTTTAGCTCTGTTTCTCATAGACCCACAAATCGACTATCATGTCATGTTTTTGTGGTGACTGTGTGTGTCTGATGTGGTGGGACAGAGAGTATAGTTATATGAGGCCCTTTGAAGTATTTTTGATCTGAGGGCCTGGTTAGGGTTGTAGGCAATCAAGGTATGGGCGTTGGGGTTGTTTGGTGTTAGAGTTGTAAGGTTGTGAGGCTGTAGAGTTGTAAGGCTGTGGAGTTGTGAGGTTGTAAGGTTGTAAGGTTGTAGAGTTATAAGGTTGTAGAGTTGTAAGGTTGTAGAGTTGTAAGGTTGTAGAGTTGTAAGGTTGTGAGGCTGTAGAGTTGTAAGGTTGTAGAGTTGTAAGGTTGTAGAGTTGTAAGGTTGTAGAGTTGTAAGGCTGTAGAGTTGTAAGGCTGTAGAGTTGTAAGGCTGTAGAGTTGTAAAGGTTGTAGATTTGTAAGGTTGTAGAGTTGTAAGGCTGTAGAGTTGTAAGGTTGTAAGGTTGTAGAGTTGTAAGGCTGTAGAGTTGTAAGGTTGTAAGGCTGTAGAGTTGTAAGGTTGTAGAGTTGTAAGGTTGTAGAGTTGTAAGGTTGTAAGGCTGTAGAGTTGTAAGGCTGTAGAGTTGTAAGGTTGTAGAGTTGTAAGGCTGTAGAGTTGTAAGGTTGTAGAGTTGTAAGGTTGTAGAGTTGTAAGGTTGTAGAGTTGTAAGGCTGTAGAGTTGTAAGGTTGTAGAGTTGTAAGGTTGTAGAGTTGTAAGGTTGTAAGGTTGTAGAGTTGTAAGGTTGTAGAGTTGTAAGGTTGTAAGGTTGTAGAGTTGTAAGGTTGTAGAGTTGTAAGGTTGTAGAGTTGTAAGGCTGTAGAGTTGTAAGGCTGTAGAGTTGTAAGGTTGTAGAGTTGTAAGGTTGTAGAGTTGTAAGGTTGTAGAGTTGTAAGGTTGTAGAGTTGTAAGGCTGTAAAGTTGTAAGGCTGTAGAGTTGTAAGGTTGTAGAGTTGTAAGGCTGTAGAGTTGTAAGGTTGTAGAGTTGTAAGGCTGTAGAGTTGTAAGTTTGTAGAGTTGTAAGGCTGTAGAGTTGTAAGGTTGTAGAGTTGTAAGGTTGTAGAGTTGTAAGGTTGTAGAGTTGTAAGGTTGTAGAGTTGTAAGGCTGTAGAGTTGTAAGGTTGTAGAGTTGTAAGGTTGTAGAGTTGTAAGGCTGTAGAGTTGTAAGGTTGTAGAGTTGTAAGGTTGTAGAGTTGTAAGGTTGTAGAGTTGTAAGGTTGTAGAGTTGTAAGGCTGTAGAGTTGTAAGGTTGTAGAGTTGTAAGGCTGTAGAGTTGTAAGGTTGTAGAGTTGTAAGGTTGTAATGCTGTTAAGCTGTTAGGCTGTAAGGTAGTAAGGCTGTAAGACTGTAAGACTGTTAGGTTGAAAGGCTGTAAGTCTGTAAGGCAGTAAGGCTGTAAGGCAGTAAGGCTGCAAGGCTGTAAAGCACTAAGGCAGTAAGGTTGTAAGGCAGTAAGGCTGTAAGGCAGTAAGGCAGTAAGGTTGTAAGGCAGTAAGGCTGTAAGACTGTAAGACTGTTAGGTTGTAAGGCTGTAAGTCTGTAAGGCAGTAAGGCTGTAAGGCAGTAAGGCTGTAAGGTTGTAAGGCAGTAAGGCTCTAAGGCAGTAAGGGTGTAAAGCAGATATACTATCAGGTTGTAAGGCTCTAAGGTTGTAAGGCAGTACGGCAGTAAAGCTACAAGGCAGTAAGGCTATAAGGCTGTAGAGTTGTAAGGTAAGGAAGGACCTTTGGGTTATTGAGTTAGGACTGTATGGGGGTTGTCTGTCTTCGTAATTCTTTGTAATTTTCAGTCAGTCTGGATGACAGGCAAACACAATATTTTTCTCCTTTACTGATATATTTTATAGACGATTATTCTTGAAATAGATTTTAAAATGTTTATGTTAAGGGTTAATTGTTTTAACGAGTTCCAGATTGCAAGAGATAAACACTTATTGATAGAGATCGCCGACCTCACAGATTAGCTAGCTGAAAACACATACCACCCTCAGGGCACAGCTGCAATTATCACTAGGAGCAGGAAATCACCTGAGATAAATGGTTCTGACAGGGTCTAGATGACTACGGGCTGCAGGCAGCAGGCTGTGGAAACACAACACTTCAAGGGTTACAGGGTTGAATGTTGATAACTTATTATGGAGCTTTGGCCTTTGACCCTGCCTGGATCTAATGATTAGTATACATCTAGTATAAAGTCCCTCCATTTTCCAGCAGTGACCATTATAACATAGTCATGAACTTCAGTCTAAAACAGAGAGGATCCAAATCTGTAAAAAGATGATCTGAAATGTATCCCTATATTTTCTCATAGAATAAAACCACTGCTTTGAAAAATAGTTGTCTAATGACTCAATAATAAACCCATGCAACACACATAAAGGTGGTGGTCTGATTTGAACTTGGTAAATGATCATAGCCATCTGGTCTTCTCCTTCAGACTGATCTAGGCTGAGAGGAGCTACAGGGAGAATACAGGGATGATGAACATAACATGGGGAGGGCTGACTCTAAATGAGAAGCAGAACGCTGTTCGATGAACCAGATGCTTTCTAATCTGTAATTTAGGAAGTGTGATATATTGATGCTCTCCTTTCCCTCAACCAGTTGGCTGACTCCTCTCTCTGAACATCCACTGGCTCCTCTCTCACTCTGAACATCCACTGACTCCTCTCTCTCTCTCTTTGAACATCCACTGACTCCTCTCTCTCTCTTTGAACATCCACTGACTCCTCTCTCTCTTTGAAAATCCACTGACTCCTCTCGCTGACTCTGAACATCCACTGACTCCTCTCTCTCTCTCTTTGAACATCCACTGACTCCTCTCTCTCTCTTTGAACATCCACTGACTCCTCTCTCTCTCTTTGAACATCCACTGACTCCTCTCTCTCTCTTTGAACATCCACTGACTCCTCTCTCTCTCTCTTTGAACATCCACTGACTCCTCTCTCTCTCTCTTTGAACATCCACTGACTCCTCTCTCTCTTTGAACATCCACTGACTCCTCTCTCTCTCTCTTTGAACATCCACTGACGCCTCTCTCTCTCTCTTTGAAAATCCACTGACTCCTCTCTCTCTCTTTGAAAATCCACTGACTCCTCTCGCTGACTCTGAACATCCACTGACTCCTCTCTCTCTCTCTTTGAACATCCACTGACTCCTCTCTCTCTCTTTGAAAATCCACTGACTCCTCTCTCTCTTTGAACATCCACTGACTCCTCTCTCTCTCTTTGAACATCCACTGACTCCTCTCTCTCTCTCTTTGAACATCCACTGACTCCTCTCTCTCTCTTTGAACATCCACTGACTCCTCTCTCTCTCTTTGAACATCCACTGACTCCTCTCTCTCTCTCTCTGAACATCCACTGACTCCTCTCTCTCTCTCTTTGAACATCCACTGACTCCTCTCTCTCTCTCTTTGAACATCCACTGACTCCTCTCTCTCTCTCTTTGAACATCCACTGACTCCTCTCTCTCTCTCTTTGAACATCCACTGACTCCTCTCTCTCTCTTTGAACATCCACTGACTCCTCTCTCTCTCTCTTTGAACATCCACTGACTCCTCTCTCTCTCTCTTTGAACATCCACTGACTCCTCTCTCTCTCTCTTTGAACATCCACTGACTCCTCTCTCTCTCTCTTTGAACATCCACTGACTCCTCTCTCTCTCTTTGAACATCCACTGACTCCTCTCTCTCTCTCTTTGAACATCCACTGACTCCTCTCTCTCTCTCTTTGAACATCCACTGACTCCTCTCTCTCTCTTTGAACATCCACTGACTCCTCTCTCTCTCTTTGAACATCCACTGACTCCTCTCTCTCTGAACAACTGGAAAGTGATTTGATGACACAAATACTGGTATCCCTACAGTATTATAAGAACATTACGTCACACTTTATTTGGATAGTCGGGATAGTTTATCTGTAGATGCTCGAGGTGCTCTACAGATGGTCATACTATCAACAAACTATCTGTTGATAAGCCACTGCTTGCTAAAATAACAGTAAGGGTTCAGGTTAGGGTTTAGGGTTAGGGTTAGGGTTAGGGTTAGGGTAATGGTTATGTTTAGGTTTAGGATAAGGGCTAGGCCTAGGGTTAGGGCAAGGGTTAGAAGAGAGTTGACATGAAATGTTACTGAGCATCTACAGACGGACTATCCAAGTAAAGTGTTACATTATAATGGTTTTGGAAGTGAGAATTGTAACATATTTTCCCACAAATCACAACAATGCTGTATGTATGCAATATTAATGACTTTGGGAGGGATCTTTGGTATCACCGATATGAATATGACTGAAATCTGAGGTGGTTGTCCTCAGTGTCGCTGCCCATACAGTACATGGCGTTAGGCATTCTTGATATTTGTCTCTTGAGTTTATCAGTAAACATGGCATAGCCATGATGCAGATGGGATAACTATCACCTTCCTACAGTGTCAAAGTACCTCCCCACCCGGCGCCCCCCATAGAAGAGCGTCCTACTAATTGGTACGCGGTGCACCCAGCCCCTCCATTCTCAATGCAATTAAGATCACTCGATGTTCAGAGAGTGTTAATTCATTCAAATCCCAACCAACCAGGCTTAAGTACGGTGTACACTACATTATCATCCACTTCAGCTTCACAAAGACATGTGTGTCACAAATGGCAACCTATTCCCTACGCAGTACACTACTATTGACCAGATCCTTATGGGTCTTGGTCAAAGGTAGTGCACAATATAGGGAATAGGGTGCCAATTTGGGAGGTATCCTAAGTATGGAGAGGCTCTACTTATCAGCACAACAGAGATCCTGTGTTCATAACTACTACAGACGCTGGCCCTGTCCAATCTTGATGACCACATTCACTGATCGTTTTTATAGCGTTTTATAGCTTGCCTTTTCTATGTTTTAATTCTGATGATAGTTGTGTATTATATTCATTCATCTTCCGGGGGAATGGGGAGCCCTGAAAAAAATGCTAATACTTTATCTTGTATTAGTTCTCCCATCACAAGACCGCAGCCAAGTAGGAATCACATCAACATTAAAGCTCTTCTTTTTCCCTCTGGACACACACAGGTGCCTTCTGGGAATATTTAAATGCTTCACAATAGCAGTACTGTCAGATATACGGACTCAATATAGTTTTAGAATAAAAGTCTAATACAAAAGCTTACAGTAAATCATAGTTGTAAATATGACATTAACTGAACACACATACAGTCAAATGATAGTCTGACATATGATATGACAGACAATTTTCTAGTGCATTGGAGATTACAAGAAGACAAACCTGAATGAAGGAATCACAGAGTTATGATAGTTCTCTCAAATAACCTACTACAGACTACTACAGACTACTACAGCCTACTACAGCCTACTACAGCCTACTACAGACTACTACAGCCTACTACAGACTACTACAGACTACTAAAACCTACTACAGACAACTACAGACTACTACAGCCTACTACAGACTACTACAGATTACTACAGACTAATACAGCCTACTACAGACAACTACAGCCTACTACAAACAACTATAGACTACTACAGACTACTACAGCCTACTACAGACAACTACAGACTACTACAGACAACTATAGACTACTACAGCCTACTACAGCCTACTACAGACTACTACAGCCTACTACAGACGAATACAGCCTACTACAGACTACTACAGCCTACTACAGACTACTACAGACTACTACAGCCTACTACAGACAACTACAGACTACTACAGCCTACTACAGAATACTACAGACAACTACAGACAACTACAGCCTACTACAGACAACTATAGACTACTACAGCCTACTACAGACTACTACAGCCTACTACAGACTACTACAGCCTACTACAGCCTACTACAGACTACTACAGCCTACTACAGCCTACTACAGACTACTACAGCCTACTACAGACAACTACAGCCTACTACAGACAACTACAGCCTACTACAGACTACTACAGACTACTACAGCCTACTACAGACTACTACAGCCTACTACAGATGACTACAGCCTACTACAGACTACTACAGCCTACTACAGACTACTACAGCCTACTACAACCTACTACAGACAACTACAGACTACTGCAGACAACTACAGCCTACTACAGACAACTACAGCCTACTACAGACAACTACAGACTACTACAGCCTACTACAGACAACTACAGCCTGCTACAGACAACTACAGACTACTACAGACTACTACAGACTATTACAGACTATTACAGACTATTACAGACTGTACGTTTCAATAATACAAATGTGGTGGTCTGTAACAGTATTTGAAGACTATGCGCTTTCAGTCTACTCTAAATAGCGAGCCATCGTTGGTGGTTTCTGTTTGGTTTAGAACATCCACATTTGTCATAATTTGATCAATACGTCTCATATAGTCTCTCCTCTTCAGAAGCTGCGAGGGCGAGAACGCCCCTCTGTGCTGCACTGAGAGAAGAGGAGGTTGAATACAAGTACGCATGTCATAAAGTGTGCTTAGCTTTCAAAGGAAACCACATTTCGCAACAGTGTGCTAAGGTCTACCATTCTGTGGTTTAAAGTAGTTTGTGTTTTATTTCACTCTGCCTTTGATTCCACAAATGGTTGCCCCCTGCGAAAACAAACAAATCCAACGATAGAGAATAATACGGGTCATCTTTAGAAAATCTCAACAACAGCGTAGGGAGTCTGTTGGACCTGTGCCCTCTCCTGTCACGCTAATAAAGACAGTACTCTTTCTAGCCTGCATCATCCAGAGCTCAGAGACCTATAAAATGTAGCTCTGTGTAAAACTCAACCACCACTAAAGGACAGAACATAAACAGGGCAATATGAGCTTGCATGCAGTGGAATAGTTTTACAATGTTTAGTTAACATTATAGTCGACAAGAGGGTCCCTCAATAGGCCCAGCAGTCTTGGATGGTATGAATCCACCTTTTCTGAAGCATCTGACGTGGGTTAAAGAGCATGACGCTTGCAGGGTTCCCGAGGGGACCAGTACGAAAGATGTGTGCACTCACTATTGTAAGTTGCTCTAGATAAGAGTGTCTGCTAAACTACTGAAATCTAAAAGCTCTCTTGTGAGAAGTCAGATTCCATGTTCAACATGCTACTTCATTCTCACAGACTGCAGCTTATGCTCTATCATCATGTTTGCTCTTCGACCTCATTACTTGTTGTTCGAACTCATTACTTGTTGTTCGACCTCATTGCTTGTTGTTCGACCTCATTGCTTGTTGTTCGACCTCATTGCTTGTTGTTCGACCTCATTACTTGTTGTTCGTCCTCATTACTTGTTGTTCGACCTCATTACTTGTTGTTCGACCTCATTACTTGTTGTTCGACCTCATTACTTGTTGTTTGTCCTCATTACTTGTTGTTCGACCTCATTACTTGTTTTTCGTTCTCATTACTTGTTGTTCGACCTCATTACTTGTTGTTCGTCCTCATTACTTGTTGTTCGACCTCATTACTTGTTGTTCGACCTCATTACTTGTTGTTCGACCTCATTACTTGTTGTTTGTCCTCATTACTTGTTGTTCGTCCTCATTACTTGTTGTTCGACCTCATTACTTGTTGTTCGACCTCATTACTTGTTGTTTGTCCTCATTACTTGTTGTTCGTCCTCATTACTTGTTGTTCGTCCTCATTACTTGTTGTTCGACCTCATTACTTGTTGTTCGACCTCATTGCTTGTTGTTTGACCTCATTACTTGTTGTTCGACCTCATAACTTGTTGTGTGGTTTCAATTCAATGACTCGAGATTCTTCCAGCTGCTCAATTCAATCTGAACATTAGACTTGATATTTGGAGTGTAACAGTGATTTCACTTCTTCCATTGTGGATTTCACTACTTTCATTGATTTGCATTAAATTATTCTCATGCTAACATGTTGCTTAACAACAAAATAAAAACTAAAATGTTGGATTACTGAGTCTTTGGGAAGACTACTTTCTAGGTATTCATAAGACGAGGCACATTTATACATTGGGTTAGCTAACCCTTTTAACACCAATAGAATCACAAATATTGTAGAACTGCTGTCCAGTGTCTGTCATTACTATTGAGAGAGACAGAGAGAGAGAGAGAGACAGAGAGAGAGAGAGACAGAGAGAGAGAGAGAGAGGGAGGGAGAGAGAGAGACAGAGAAAGAGAGGGGGAGGGAGGGAGACAGAGAGAGAGAGACAGAGAGGGGGAGTGAGACAGACAGAGAGACAGAGAGAGACCGGGAGGGAGGGAGGGAGGGAGGGAGGGAGGGAGGGAGGGAGGGAGGGAGGGAGGGAGGGAGGGAGGGAGGGAGACAAAGAGAGGGAGGGAGGGAGGCAGAGAGAGAGAGAGACATAGAGGGGGAGGGAGGGAGGGAGAGACACAGAGGGAGGGAGGGAGGAACAAACAGAGACGTCCCTGTAAGCACGCTCTTAATGTGTTATTGCTTTGATTCTTAGCCACATCTTCAGAGGCAGACAAACCCTCTCTTTCTCTCTTTATGTCTGTGTGTGATAGAGTTTGCAGGAAGCCCCAGGCTCCCTGTATCCACTGACAGATGTTTATCCACTGGTGTTATTTATTACTCATTACACTAACAACACACACATTTGAAATCCCTCACAACAAGGACATCCCTGCAATGCTATTGAAACTTTTTATGAAGAACACCATCTACGGTGTACTTGATATCTTCATAGGGGTATTCAGTTGGGCTTCAGAGGCTGTGTTTTTATTAAATGTTTGACTATATGATGTAAAATTCACATCTAAGGCACTCTTTATTTTGTAAATCTTTTAACATTGTAATATTTGTCAAGCTGGTGTGTAAACAGGAAAAGGAGGCAAAACCTTTAATCCTTGTTCCAGTGCAGACTTCAAATAACTATATGAAATAATTGAAATGCTTAATCTTGGCTTGATTGACCTTGCCTGGCTTAATGAACTAATAGAAGGGTACGAGAACTGCACACCCCATTCAACTGGCCCTCCAGGTAGACTCAAGCAAACACTCAAGTTATTTTAAAGATTTTTTATAGTATTTGAACCAAAGTCTGGTCTTTATTGAGGTCTGATAGTGTTGTCCTGATGTAGCCCTGTCCTGATGCAGCCCTGTCCTGGTGAAGTCCTGTCCTGATGCAGCCCTGTCCTGATGTAGCCCTGTCCTGATGCAGCCCTGTCCTGGTGAAGTCCTGTCCTGATGCAGCCCTGTCCTGATGTAGCCCTGTCCTGATGTAGCCCTGTCCTGATGTAGCTCTGTCCTGATGCAGCCCTGTCCTGGTGGAGTCCTGTCCTGGTAAAGCCATGTCCTGATGTAGCCCTGTCCTGGTGAAGCCCCGTACTTGTGCAGCCCTGTCCTTGTGAAGCCCTGTCCAGATGTTGCCCTGTCCAGATGTAGCCCTGTCCTGATGTAGCCCTGTCCTGATGTAGCCCTGTCCTGATGCTGCCCTGTCCAGATGTAGCCCTGTCCAGATGCTGCCCTGTCCTGATGCTGCCCTGTCCAGATGCTGCCCTGTCCAGATGCTGCCCTGTCCTGATGCTGCCCTGTCCAGATGCTGCCCTGTCCAGATGCTGCCCTGTCCTGATGCTGCCCTGTCCAGATGCTGCCCTGTCCTGGGCTTTGGGAATGGGAGAGCCAGAACCTTGCTTTGAGTGAAAGTATGGCTTCCCTCCATGTCCTGCAGTCAGACTGTTGTCTTATTCTCACATCTTGATCTCATTCCACACTCACAGAGTCATGTTAACCCTGTGAGTGCCAACATTCTACTAACATTCTGTGTCAGAGCTAAAGGTCGTTTTGTAAGTGTTGCAAAACCCAGACATTGTGTGTAAAGAGTTGTCAAACGGAGACGTAGGGCCACATTCATACATTGATAGACAAGTTGGTGAGGTTGTTTCTGTTTGAAATTCTACAACTATAGACAACCAAATACTTCAAGGGTAACTTTGATGCCCTCTCTACACATCAAAATAACAACTTTAAAAATAATCATTATATGTGTGGTTTATGAGGTCAGAATGGTGTCATTGATAAGGGGTTGGGTTAAATGCAGAAGACACATTTTGGTTAAATGTATTCAGTTGTGCAACTGACTAGGTATCCTCTTTACCTTTCCATTCATTTTATGGTAAAGAAGTAAGATAGAAGGTTACCTCTCCAAATCAAGCCAGAAAGGACAACCAAATATTACAAAAAATAAGTAGGATGTTCTCCATACATAGAAAATAGTTTATCCTTTAAAAATATATGTTTTTAATTAATAGCAAGATACTATAATTTGGATTGGTCAAATTGAACAATTTGGCTATTTCAGACAAAATATTATTTCATTTCAAATGTACAGTGCATTTGGAAAGTATTCAGACCCTTTGACTTTTTCCACCTTGTTTTATTAAGTTACAACCTTATTCTAAAATTGATTAAATCGTGTTTTCCCCCATATCAATCTACACACAATACCCCATAATGACAAAGCAAAAATAGGTTCTTAGAACTTGTTGCAAATGTATAAAAAAAAAAAAATGAAATATCACATTTCCATTAGTATTCAGACCCTTTACTCAGTACTTTGTTGAAGCACCTTAGGCAGTGATTACAGCCTCAAGTCTTCTTGGGTATGAAGCTACAAGCTTGGCACACCTGTATGGGGAGTTTCCCCCATTATTCTCTGCAGATCCTCTCAAGCTCTGTCAGGTTGGATGGGAGCGTTGCTGCACAACTATTTTCAGATCTCTCCAGAGATGTTTGATCAGGGTTCAAGTCCAGGCTCTGGCTGGGCCACTCAAGGACATTCAAAGACTTGTTCCGAAGGCACTCCTGCGTTGTCTTGGCTGTGTGCTTAGGGTTGTTGTCCTGTTGGAAGGTGAATCTTTGCCCTAGTCTGAGGTCCTGGGCTCTCTGGAGCAGGTTTCCATCAAGGATCTCTCTGTACTTTCCTTCATTCATCTTTCCCTCAATCCTGACTAGTCTCCCAGTCCCTGCCACTGAAAGAAATTCCTACAGCATCATGCTGCTACCACCATGCTTCACCGTAGGGATGGTGCCAGGTTTCCTCCAGACGTGATGCTTGGCATTCAGGTGAAAGAGTTCAATCTTGGTTTCATCAGACCAGAGAATCTTATTTCTCATGGTCTAAGTCCTTTGGGTGCCTTTTGACAAACTCCAAGCGGGCTGTCATGTGCCTCCTACTGAGGAGTGGCCTCTGTCTGCCTGATTGGTGGAGTGCTGCAGAAATGGTTTTCCTTCTGGAAGGTTCTCCCTTCTCCACAGAGGAAATCTGGAGCTCTGTCAGAGTGACCATCGGGTTCTTGGTCACCTTAATCAATCTACCGTGCAGTCTGCCACACTATGGGAGTTCTGACGTATCTGCAGTACTTTGAGCCGCCTCCCTCCCGGGCACCGGAGAATCGAAAACCTTCCTCACCTCTGCCATAAATTCCTCCAGGCTATGACACACAGTGGATTCCTGCTCCCACACATCTGTTGCCAAGGAGAGCGCCCTTCCGGACACTAGACCCTTTGCTTTGAAACTCGAAATTGAGCTCAGGTGCATCCGGTTTCCTTTGATCATCCTTGAGATGTTTGTACAAGTTGATAGGAGTCCACCTGTGGTAAATTCAATTGATAGGACATGATTTGGAAAGGCACACACCTGTCTATATAAGATCCCACAGTTGATAGTGCATGTCAGAGCAAAAACTAAGCCATGAGGTTTGTGCCTTGTGCCCTTATATTAGCTGGACAATTATAGCCCTTTCTTGTTGACTATTTGTCATGATCTTTTATTGTGGGATTAGCATTAAAGACTTAAAGGCCTATTTTGTTTTGAACTGAACACCCCTTTATGTACCCACTCACTTCTCGCTCTGGGAATGAATACAGATTATAATAAATTATAAACTGGATAGTTGGAGCCCTGAATGCTGATTGGCTGAATGCCGTGTTATATCAGACCGTATAGCACGGATATGACAAAACATTTATTTGTACTGCTCTAATTACGTTGATAACCAGTTTATAATAGCAATAAGGCACCTCGGGGGTTTGTGGTATATGGCCAATATACCACAGCTAAGGGCTGTAACCAGGCACTCTGCATTGCATCGTGCATAAGAACAGCCCTTAGTCGTGGTATATATTCCATACCCCCTCGTGCATTATTGCTTATTAATCATCCTATGTTGATGACTGGGTTCTTTAGTCTGTTGCCTCAGTTACGTTTATGTTTTAGTAATTTAGCACACGCTCTTATAAAGAGCGACTTACAGGAACACCTAGGGTTAAGTGCCTTGCACACTGACAGCACACAAGCTACACCCTAGGCAGTCTGTTCTCCTGATGTACAGCGCTTCTCTTTCTCTCCTAGTCTTTTCACATCGGCAGTGTGTATACCTGCCTTTAAGTAAAAACACTGCCATCTAGTGTGGAAGTTTTGATTTATCCTCACTATGTTTCGTTCCTACTTCCCTCATGTCCTGAGGACTACTGATATACAAGAGTAATCCCTTTGTTACACCATTATGAAGTTCTTCCTATGTGGTACGTTTATGAAACGTAAACATGTGACTGTAAAACGCTATATATGAAACTGAAGACAGGGCCCATATTCCACACCGGAAAAAAGCAGAGAACCTTAGAATGTCAAGTTTTACAGTAGTTTGAAGTCTTTATGCAGTTTGTGATTTTATATACTACAGTCTAGTGAAGAATGTTATTCTAACACATTCCCTCGTGTAATGTAATTGGTCAATGCAGTCTAAAGATGGAGCGCTTATGAGTCATGAGCCATTGGCTATATGTGTCTTAAAGTGGACCTAATTTCATTTTATTTATTTATTTAACCTTTATTTAGCCAGGCAAGTCAGTTAAGTTCTTATTTACAATGACAACCTGGTATTGTGGCACCTTATCTTTCACTGCAGTCGTTTCCATTTTGGCAATGTTTGGTACTTTTACAAAGTGTAATTATACAGAATGTGCTGGTTGGACGAGCGTCACAAATCGCATGACGTCAAACACAATTTGAAATCAGTCTGATGAGAATGTTGCAGCACATCAATTTGGTCACTGATATTTTTGAAATGTCAGCAATGAATCATTTTAACACCTTTAGCCCTGTCTCAGTATGAGTTGGTATCACCTGCGGGAAAGATACACTGTGAAAGGGGAGTGAACCCTTCAGACCTTGGTTCAATAGTATTTGTTTTCTTTCAAACCCTTCAGTTGCGATTCATTTAGCTTGCTTGACACAATTGAACCAATGGAATAGTCCCAAGTGTTCAATCTGGCTCCAGGAGAGGTTTAACCAAACACTCAAAAGTATTTGAAAGAATATAAATACTACTTTTGAAATCATGTCTGGAATCCTGGGCAGCTGAGGCTGCAGCGCTACACTGGAGTCAGCCAGGGAGGAAGTGACCTCAGTGGGGTACAGAGAGCCTCAAGGCGCTCCATGTCCACTCTGGCATTAGGACTGGTCGGTTGGCCAAGACGCTCTGGTCTGCCACCATTTTGTATAGGTCAGTGCACCAGGGGTGGCTGACGGTGGCTGTGCTCTGCTGCCGTGGTGTACGTACTATGTGAGGAGAGGACAACGTAAAGCTATGCTGTGGGAAAAGTGACTCATCAATGCATTAGTCACCATCCGTGTGCTCTGAACATGTGCCCAATGTGCCCAGTTACTCTGTCTGCTGTGCCTGTGTCAACACTTCTGTATGTGCGTGTGTGTATAAGCAAATGTAGAGTGAATGAAGAGAAGTACGTTTTAGAAGGTGATAGTACATAATGTCTCTCCCCCTGTACTAAGACAAGCTAATTACAGTATATTATTTCAGTGGCGTGTGCTGTTGTGTGCTTTCATGCAAACAAATATTCAAGTATTTTTTTAATGCATTTTGACCATCACATTTGTTAAAATATCTGCTGTTGATCAATTTGATCTTTTACTTCATTTCTTGAATTTTTATCAAACCTAACATGTCCAGTTATTGAACTATTTGTTTAAAAAAAAAAAAAATGCTTCTTAACAAAAAGTAATTTCTCAAGCAAGAATTTTGCTAGGACTGTCTGTGGTCTGAGTGGGGAAGGGGAAACTAAAAACAAGCTGTTGTTGGCAGAGAGGTTTGGAATTCTCTTATTGGTCTATTAACTAATTTACCGCCTGATGATGTCACCAGGCAGGCCAAAACTCCATCCCACCAAAACAGGCTGAAATTCCAGGCGCTTTTCAAACAGCTCTTACACTAAAAGGGCATTACCATAATTTTCACAATTTCACAGTATTATTCCAACCTTATAGTGTGGAAATATATATAAAACACAGGAAATCAAGATTTTGACTGCACTGGGCCTTTAAAGAACACATTCTTATTTACAGTGAAGCACTGATTTGTTTGATGTCACAGCAAAGTTCCCATTCTGATGCTGTTGACGCGCTCAGGAGGACCAGGCCTCCCATGTCAGCCTCAGCCTGGAAGTCCCAGGGAGATGTGAGGACCTGCCGCTGCTTTTCACCCCTCTCTGACGCAGCCCGTGTCTGGGAGAATCAGCCTCTCCCTCCTCCTGGTGCATATATTTATATGTCTGACTCAATTTGTTGGTGGAAATACGTTTGCTCAAACGGACTCAATACAGCCAGGGGCCCCATGTGAAGGACAGAGTTAGTCACACACAGTCATCAGGTTTCAAAGAACTGAAAATAGTTGAGGAGGATTAAGATGCTAAGTTTTAGATATTGATATAGTATACACAGTAAAGTAGGGCTATTCAGTTATGGTCCTGGAGGCCCACAACACTTTAATGTTCTATACTTGATAGTTAATTGCACTCACCTAGTGCCCCAGGTCTAAACCAGTCCCTGATTATATGGGAAGAATAAAAGCAATAGCTGCAGCAGTACTCATGGTACTCACCCAAGCTGTTACGTATTATTTGCTTCTTTAGACATCATGGAGGCGAAAGAAACACACACCTGTTTAGGCGAGGTGCTGGCTAGCGGAGTAGAACACTTGGAAAGGAAAAGGAGAGACGCACATTCTAGGAGCTCAGATGAAATCATTTAATAACCAACGTTTGGACAGCCAAGCTGTCTTCATCAGGGTATAATGACAAACACGGCCTGTCACCAGTGCAGACAGTTTGAAAGTACACACACAGGCGTCTGTAATCACGACCGGGTGCCTCTTGATTTCATTGGTTGATTTATAGATAAAAATAGAACATCTAAAAAAAAGCAGAACATAAGATCATATGTATAATTAGGCTACATAGGACTACAAAACATTATTAACAATGAATAGCAAAAACACAATAATGACAAGAATGGATCAAACTTTGCATTGAGACCGAAGGGAGCAATGATCTTTAAATTAAAGATCCATGTGGCCTCTCGTTTTAACAATAAATTGTCACGGCTATCCCCCTACCTAGGGAGGGTGACTTATAAGATTAAAAAAACTGCCTTATTGGAGCACGTGATAACACCTTTGATTGGGATCTGTTTCCCTGTTTGGGGGTGTTTGAAGGATCTACATTTGTAAGTGCCATTGCATTGAGCACAGCCATTACACTTGTAGTTTTCATCGGGTAGAGGCGCAAGGAGACGTTGTGGGGGGGGGGGGGATTTTGGGGTAGTAAATTTACCAATTGATTTCTGAAATGTATGCCCCACGAGAATATGACCAAGGGGGAGTCCGAAAACACATTACAGATACTGTTTTAATATTCTTTCATTTTTTCCCATCTCAGACATGTTTCTATCAAAATCTTGATTGTTTTTTGCTAATTCCTTTGATTCTACAGAATTGGCTGTAGGGCAAACTGTTTTTCAAGGCAAACGGGTGACAGCTTTCTGCCCTCAACAAACAATCAGTAGGTTTCCTGTAAAGATATATAGAACATTAGAATATTATCCTTACACAAATCAGAAAATCTATGAAACTGATTTGAATAAGATCAATGAAACTGTTTTGACATGTGTCAGACTGCATAGTAAATCTTAGGTGCTCAGAACAAGAGTTTTGAAAAGCATGGAATGCCTGGAGCCGTGCTACCTGTCCCAGACCTGCTGTTTTCAACTCTCTAGAGACAGCAGGAGCGGTAGAGATACTCTTAATGATCGGCTATGAAAACCCAACTGACATTTACTCCTGAGGTACTGACATGCTGCATCCTCGACAACCACTGTGATTATTATTATTTGACCATGCTGGTCATCTATGAACATTTGAACATCTTGGCCATGTTCTGTTATAATCTCCACCCGGCACAGCCAGAAGAGGACTGGCCACCCCTCATAGCCTGACTCCTCTCTAGGTTTCTTCCTAGGTTTTGACCTTTCTAGGGAGTTTTTCCTAGCCACCGTGCTTCTACACCTGTATTTGCTTGCTGTTTGGGGTTTTAGGCTGGGTTTCTGTATAACACTTTGTGACATCAGCTGATGTAAGAAGGGCTTTATAAATACATTTGATTTGATTTGGAGCTGTTTTGCATTGTCCCTCCAGAAGAAAAAATATATATAATCAAAGTACAATTTCAAAATAGTCAGGTTTCTCCATGTAACCCACAGACAAATGAACATAGTTAGGAGCCATAGGATCCCATAGCAGTACCCTTCGTCAGAGTAAAGATTTTTTTTTTAAACATAAAATAGTTATGTGTGAGTACTATTCCAGCCAATGCTATAATGTATGCACAGAAGAGTAGATCTTTGGATCATGTTGCAAAAGAAAATGGCTTCAATACCGCCCTCATGTGGAATATTGGTGCCTTTGGACATCATGAACAGAGGATACCAGAGCTTTGGGTAACGCATTGCACTCAATGGATTGAAAACAATCATGCTATTCACATTGCTTCCCATGGCACAGAGGAAATCTATGAATAACTCCTGAATGCAAAACTGGCCTGACCAGATCCAAAGCTAACCCACTACCCCACATGCCTACTTACAACAATAGGTGGCAGTGGTGGGATATGAACGCAAGCCTCCAATAACTCCCTAGACACCCTGGCCTACGGTTTCCCACACAGGACTCCAAGGTCTTCTCCAGTAAGTTGTCCTACTTAGGCAGGACTACATTGTCATACACAGGACTCCCTGATCACACAGATAACTCCCTATATGCTGTCATACACAGGACTCCCTGATCACACAGAGAACTCCCTATGTGCTGTCATACACAGGACTCCCTGATCACACAGAGAACTCCCTATATGCTGTCATACAAGGGACTCCCTGATCACACAGAGAACTCCCTATATGCTGTCATACAAGGGACTCCCTGATCACACAGAGAACTCCCTATATGCTGTCATACACAGGACTCCCTGCCTACGTGTTACACTCTATACTCCCTACATGTTACACTCTATACTCCCTATGTGCTACACTCTATACTCCATACGTGCTACACTCTATACTCCCTATGTGCTACACTCTATACTCCCTACGTGCTACACTCTATACTCCATACGTGTTACACTCTATACTCCCTATGTGCTACACTCTATACTCCCTAAGTGTTACACTCTATACTCCCTACGTGTTACACTCATTACTCCCTACGTGTTACACTCTATACTCCCTATGTGCTACACTCTATACTCCCTACGTGCTACACTCTATACTCCATACGTGTTACACTCTATACTCCCTACGTGTTACACTCTATACTCCCTACGTGTTACACTCTATACTCCCTGCGTGCTACACTCTATACTCCCTATGTGCTACACTCTATACTCCCTACGTGCTACACTCTATACTCCATACGTGTTACACTCTATACTCCCTATGTGTTACACTCTATACTCCCTACGTGTTACACTCTATACTCCCGACGTGTTACACTCTATACTCCATACGTGTTACACTCTATACTCCCTATGTGTTACACTCTATACTCCCTACGTGTTACACTCTATACTCCCTACATGTTACACTCTATACTCCCTGCGTGCTACACTCTATACTCCCTACGTGTTACACTCTATACTCCCTACGTGCTACACACTATACTCCCTACGTGTTACACTCTATACTCCCTACGTGTTACACTCTATACTCCCTATGTGTTACACTCTATACTCCCTACGTGTTACACTCTATACTCCCTACGTGAAACACTCTATACTCCCTATGTGTTACACTCTATACTCCCTACGTGTTACACTCTATACTCCCTATGTGTTACACTCTATACTCCCTACGTGTTACACTCTATACTCCCTACGTGTTACACTCTATACTCCATACGTGTTACACTCTATACTCCCTATGTGTTACACTCTATACTCCCTACGTGTTACACTCTATACTCCCTACGTGCTACACTCTATACTCCCTACGTGTTACACTCTATACTCCCTGCGTGCTACACTCTATACTCCCTACATGCTACATTCTATACTCCCTACATGTTACACTCTATACTCCCTACGTGCTACACTCTATACTCCCTACTTGTTACACACTATACTCCCTACGTGTTACACTCTATACTCCCTATGTGCTACCCTCTATACTCCATACGTGCTACACTCTATACTCCCTATGTGCTACACTCTATACTCCCTACGTGCTACACTCTATACTCCATACGTGTTACACTCTATACTCCCTATGTGCTACACTCTATACTCCCTACGTGTTACACTCTATACTCCCTACGTGTTACACTCATTACTCCCTACGTGTTACACTCTATACTCCCTATGTGCTACACTCTATACTCCCTACGTGCTACACTCTATACTCCATACGTGTTACACTCTATACTCCCTACGTGTTACACTCTATACTCCCTACGTGTTACACTCTATACTCCCTGCGTGCTACACTCTATACTCCCTACGTGCTACACTCTATACTCCATACGTGTTACACTCTATACTCCCTATGTGTTACACTCTATACTCCCTACGTGTTACACTCTATACTCCCTACGTGTTACACTCTATACTCCATACGTGTTACACTCTATACTCCCTAGGTGTTACACTCTATACTCCCTACGTGTTACACTCTATACTCCCTACGTGTTACACTCTATACTCCCTACGTGTTACACTCTATAGTCCCTACGTGTTACACTCTATACTCCCTACGTGTTACACTCTATACTCCCTGCGTGCTACACTCTATACTCCCTACGTGTTACACTCTATACTCCATACGTGTTACACTCTATACTCCCTATGTGTTACACTCTATACTCCCTACGTGTTACACTCTATACTCCCTACATGTTACACTCTATACTCCCTGCGTGCTACACTCTATACTCCCTACGTGTTACACTCTATACTCCCTACGTGCTACAAACTATACTCCCTACGTGTTACACTCTATACTCCCTACGTGTTACACTCTATACTCCCTATGTGTTACTCTCTATACTCCCTACGTGTTACACTCTATACTCCCTACGTGAAACACTCTATACTCCCTATGTGTTACACTCTATACTCCCTACGTGTTACACTCTATACTCCCTATGTGTTACACTCTATACTCCCTACGTGTTACACTCTATACTCCCTACGTGTTACACTCTATACTCCATACGTGTTACACTCTATACTCCCTATGTGTTACACTCTATACTCCCTACGTGTTACACTCTTTACTCCCTACGTGCTACACTCTATACTCCCTACGTGTTACACTCTATACTCCCTGCGTGCTACACTCTATACTCCCTACATGTTACACTCTATACTCCCTACGTGCTACACTCTATACTCCCTACTTGTTTCACACTATACTCCCTACGTGTTACACTCTATACTCCCTATGTGCTACACTCTATACTCCATACGTGCTACACTCTATACTCCCTATGTGCTACACTCTATACTCCCTACGTGCTACACTCTATACTCCATACGTGTTACACTCTATACTCCCTATGTGCTACACTCTATACTCCCTACGTGTTACACTCTATACTCCCTATGTGCTACACTCTATACTCCCTACATGCTACATTCTATACTCCCTACATGTTACACTCTATACTCCCTACGTGCTACACTCTATACTCCCTACTTGTTTCACACTATACTCCCTACGTGTTACACTCTATACTCCCTATGTGCTACACTCTATACTCCATACGTGCTACACTCTATACTCCCTATGTGCTACACTCTATACTCCCTACGTGCTACACTCTATACTCCATACGTGTTACACTCTATACTCCCTATGTGCTACACTCTATACTCCATACGTGTTACACTCTATACTCCCTACGTGTTACACTCTATACTCCCTACGTGTTACACTCTATACTCCCTGCGTGCTACACTCTATACTCCCTACGTGCTACACTCTATACTCCATATGTGTTACACTCTATACTCCCTATGTGTTACACTCTATACTCCCTACGTGTTACACTCTATACTCCCTACGTGTTACACTCTATACTCCATACGTGTTACACTCTATACTCCCTAGGTGTTACACTCTATACTCCCTACGTGTTACACTCTATACTCCCTACGTGTTACACTCTATACTCCCTACGTGTTACACTCTATACTCCCTACGTGTTACACTCTATACTCCCTACGTGTTACACTCTATACTCCCTACGTGTTACACTCTATACTCCCTGCGTGCTACACTCTATACTCCCTACGTGTTACACTCTATACTCCCTACGTGCTACACACTATACTCCCTACGTGTTACACTCTATACTCCCTACGTGCTACACTCTATACTCCATACGTGCTACACTCTATACTCCATATGTGCTACACTCTATACTCCCTACGTGATACACTCTATACTCCATACGTGTTACACTCTATACTCCCTATGTGCTACACTCTATACTCCCTACGTGTTACACTCTATACTCCCTACGTGTTACACTCATTACTCGCTACGTGTTACACTCTATACTCCCTATGTGCTACACTCTATACTCCTTACGTGCTACACGCTATACTCCATACGTGTTACACTCTATACTCCCTACGTGTTACACTCTATACTCCCTACGTGTTACACTCTATACTCCCTGCGTGCTACACTCTATACTCCCTACGTGCTACACTCTATACTCCATACGTGTTACACTCTATACTCCATACGTGTTACACTCTATACTCCCTACGTGTTACACTCTATACTCCATACGTGTTACACTCTATACTCCCTATGTGTTACACTCTATACTCCCTACGTGTTACACTCTATACTCCCTACGTGTTACACTCTATACTCCCTACGTGTTACACTCTATACTCCCTACGTGTTACACTCTATACTCCCTACGTGTTACACTCTATACTCCCTGCGTGCTACACTCTATACTCCCTACGTGTTACACTCTATACTCCCTACGTGCTACACACTATACTCCCTACGTGTTACACTCTATACTCCCTACGTGTTACACTCTATACTCCCTATGTGTTACACTCTATACTCCCTACGTGTTACACTCTATACTCCCTAAGTGTTACACTCTATACTCCATACGTGTTACACTCTATACTCCCTATGTGTTACACTCTATACTCCCTACGTGTTGCACTCTATACTCCCTACGTGCTACACTCTATACTCCCTACGTGTTAGACTCTATACTCCCTGCGTGCTACACTCTATACTCCCTACATGCTACATTCTATACTCCCTACGTGTTACACTCTATACTCCCTACGTGCTACACTCTATACTCCCTACTTGTTACACACTATACTCCCTACGTGTTACACTCTATAATCCCTATGTGCTACACTCTATACTCCATACGTGCTACACTCTATACTCCCTATGTGCTACACTCTATACTCCCTACGTGCTACACTCTATACTCCATACGTGTTACACTCTATACTCCCTATGTGTTACACTCTATACTCCCTACGTGTTACACTCTATACTCCCTACGTGTTACACTCATTACTCCCTACGTGTTACACTCTATACTCCATACGTGTTACACTCTATACTCCCTATGTGTTACACTCTATACTCCCTACGTGTTGCACTCTATACTCCCTACGTGCTACACTCTATACTCCCTACGTGTTACACTCTATACTCCCTGCGTGCTACACTCTATACTCCCTACATGCTACATTCTATACTCCCTACGTGTTACACTCTATACTCCCTACGTGCTACACTCTATACTCCCTACTTGTTACACACTATACTCCCTACGTGTTACACTCTATAATCCCTATGTGCTACACTCTATACTCCATACGTGCTACACTCTATACTCCCTATGTGCTACACTCTATACTCCCTACGTGCTACACTCTATACTCCATACGTGTTACACTCTATACTCCCTATGTGTTACACTCTATACTCCCTACGTGTTACACTCTATACTCCCTACGTGTTACACTCTATACTCCCTACGTGTTACACTCTATACTCCCTCCGTGTTACACTCTATACTCCATACGTGTTACACTCTATACTCCCTATGTGTTACACTCTATACTCCCTACGTGTTACACTCTATACTCCCTACGTGCTACACTCTATACTCCCTACGTGTTACACTCTATACTCCCTGCGTGCTACACTCTATACTCCCTACATGCTACATTCTCTACTCCCTACGTGTTACACTCTATACTCCCTACGTGCTACACTCTATACTCCCTACTTGTTACACACTATACTCCCTACGTGTTACACTCTATACTCCCTACGTGTTACACTCTATACTCCCTGCGTGCTACACTCTATACTCCCTACGTGTTACACTCTATACTCCCTACGTGTTACACTCTATACTCCCTACTTGTTACACACTATACTCCCTGCGTGCTACACTCTATACTCCCTACGTGTTACACTCTATACTCCCTACGTGCTACACTCTATACTCCCTACTTGTTACACACTATACTCCCTACGTGTTACACTCTATACTCCCTACGTGTTACACTCTATACTCCCTACTTGTTACACACTATACTCCCTACGTGTTACACTCTATTCTCCCTACGTGCTACACTCTCTACTCCATACGTGTTACACTCTATACTCCCTACGTGTTACACTCTATACTCCCTACGTGCTACACTCTATACTCCCTACGTGTTACACTCTATACTCCCTACATGCTACATTCTATACTCCCTACGTGCTTTACTCTCTACTCCCTACGTGTTACACTCTATACTCCCTACTTGTTACACACTATACTCCCTACGTGCTCAGTCAAAGGACTCCCTTTCTGAGGACTCCCTACTTGCACACACCCAGGGCTCGCTACCTACGTGCTCCGTCTCAGGACTCCCTACTTGCTTCTACACAGGACACTACATGCTCATACAGGGGGATTCCTATGTTGTCATGCACAGGTCTTCCTATGGGCTCTTTATCAGGACTCCCTCTGTGTCCTCAACAGAGCTGAGGCAGAGGCAAGGGGTGCGCCTCACTATGAGATGCAGATGACCACTCAGGAGGCCAGCAAAGAGCACCGGCTGGGGGTTCTCCACACCATGGCAGCTTGTCACCCCTGATCTGAACAGGCCCCATCGGGTCTGGCATTCAGGCCAAGCCTTTCACCACTGGACTATCTTTAGAAGGGCCTTCTCTCTCCGTGGACGCTGGATGAAGTATTGGGAACAGGTGGGTTGGGGGGGGGGGTTCTAAGAAAGTATTTGAATAGTAAATTATGTTTGAATCCTCACCAGAACTACAGATATGCATAGGCCTGTTCAGTATGCAAAACCATGCCTCAGATTCCAACACATAGCCATATAGTTAAACAAAGGTTAAATAAAAATAACATTTATAATAAATACCCACTGGCACTGATGAAGAGATTACAGTACACCAGTCACTGCTACCATCTAGTGGCTATAAAGAATAAAGAGGTACATACAGGGTACAGTATTTGCATTGTGACTCTTCTTAATCCCCATGATGCGCATCAAAGTAGTGTGGAGGTATACGCCGCATCAATTAATAAGGCTGAGGGAACAGATGAGAATGTTTAGCTTAAAATGTTGGTAACTTATTATTTCTTCAAATTTTAGGCGCAGCAATGTGCACCTATGCACGAATGCTCTTTCTAAAATGCAATTTAGAAAGAGGGGAGATCTAAAGATGCAACAACTATGTTGGGTTGCTAGTATGACTAGGATAATGCCTTTGGCTGCTAAACAATTAAATAACATTTAAAGAAAACCAATAGAACATAACGCATATGAGCAGGTCTTTATAAAATAATTGCCTCCATGTTTCTATTGTGGGATTTTGGCTACAGGCTGCTTTTAAATAAGGTAAGACATGCCTCACAATATGAAGTAACATTTTCAAATTTCAAACAATTAAGGAACAGGGAAAATATGGAGATGCTAATTAAACCAGGTCTCTCTTGAAAAATAGATTTTATCTCAATGACAAAAACCTGTATAAATAAAGGTCAATGGAAAGGCTTTCCCAAAAACCTTCTCAATTTAATGTTATCTAGCTACAAAGTAGCTTACCTGGCAGAATGATATCAGGATTATTTCCATCAATCCAGTGGCCACTCTATCTCATGTGCTACAGAAACACAGCTAACCAAACAACATTGCTAGGTGCCTGGGCACGTGAATTAAAGGGTAATTACACAAAACAATCTAAATGTCTTAGCTTTTTCCCAGACCTCAAAAGTGGTCTCCTGATGTGGTTTAAGTATTGTTATGCACTTTGAACATCAATTTTTCAACTCAATAGTAGGCCTACTGGTAGCCTACTGCACAGTGCAGCTTGGGTTGGCCTGACTGTGAAGGACCAATAAGGGATTTATAATTTTAGGTCATTCAGAGTGTTTGTCACTGTTTCTCATAGAATTTTTCACACGCCTTTCCTTTGGGAATTTTTTGGCAAAACTTGAGTATACCCACTTTTCCAGACATCACTACACCACTGCTAATACTTACCTGAGAACAGGTAGTGTAACATCCATACACTTGACCATAGTAAGATAGAAAAGCCACACTAACATACCACATGATGGTTAGGAATATTGAAAGAATCTGAGATACACATACACAAGCAAAAGCCAGAGTTTGTTTTCAGTCAAAGATGACTTTTACTATGCCATAAGGCTAAGCATTAGGTTTTGGCAAAACATTTGAGAGCATTAGTATTTTGGAGCTAAAATAGTATTAATAACCACTTTTCCATCCACAGTTTTCATGAGAGTAAAGTCATACCAAGACAGCTGTCATGGAAACAGGAAGTTTCAGATACGATGTTATAAATGCAGACAGATCATTTTTTGTTCGACACGATGGGATCTTTTTTTGTCGCTAAAATTAATTATGCGAGAAATGGTGGTGGAAACGCCTTTCGGTTTAAATATTTATATAATAACCATGATATCGAAGAAAACTTGGAGTCATGCGATGACATGGTGTGTGGTCCTCCCACTATTACTTGGAAAACCATGCAGTTTATTATGCTACAGATTAAATTAATTATGATGAACTTCACAGGCTGGTATTATTATTTGACCCTACTGGTCATCTATGAACATTTGAACATCTTGGCCATGTTCTGTTATAATCTCCACCCGGCACAGTCAGAAGAGGACTGGCCACCCCTCATAGCCTGGTTCCTCTCTAGGTTTCTTCCTGGGTTCCTGCCTTTCTAGGGAGTTTTTCCTAGCCACCGTGCTTCTACACCTGCATTGCTTGCTGTTTGCGGTTTTAGGCTGGGTTTCTGTACAGCACTTTGAGATATCAGCTGATGTAAGAAGGGCTTCATAAATACATTTGATTTGATTTTGGTGGAAGTACATGGTATGAGCTTGATACTCCTTTCCAACAATAATACATTTCGAGGGTCTTATTCTGGTGACAAGATGATAGATGCTTGACTGCCGCTCTTAGCAGTAATCTCATCATGTAGACTAACCTACCCGCAGAGCCTAACTGTACTGTATCTGTGAGCTGTTTGGCTACAGCGCACGTGTGAAGACCAGAGTAGGCACATTTGCTATGTAATGCAACAGTTTTTGTGACAAAACTATCGATAGAGTTGTAAATGCGATGGAAACACATTGAACATGAGATATTTATTCCAAACCGTAAGCGGAAAAAGTATATTTTATGTGCAACAAGTCAGTTTGGTGGAAACACCACTTGTGTGAAAATGCACACATTGTCTTTATGCGGATTTTAGAATGAACCCTGAAAAAATTTATGAAACTGTTGTCGACTGGATTGAAACCTCGCTAGTGATTGAAAAAAATACATTTTCTGGGCAAGATCCAGAATTCCATGAGTTTGTTTTACTTCAGTGGAAATGTGGTATTTTCCTCTCAAACTATATACACAGATCTATATAGACTAAATAAAAAAGATGAATGTCTTCACATTGTAAAAATAAAACTTTCAGGGTTAATTTAAAAAAAATCTTTAGGCACGATTTCCAGTAAAATCAGCTTCTTTTGTCCCGTCTTAAAAAATGTGATAAGTGCTATCAAGGAGAGCATGTTGGGTTGTCAAGTAGAGAAGGAACATTTCCCTTTATTTACATGAAGTGCTTTGTCTGTTAGTTCCATCTCCTGAAGTTGAAACCGTCTGTCCTGTCCTGGGTCAGGTCTGGCCTATCTCAAATAACACAGGTTCCAGATCACTGCAAGGTAAGGATAGGAAGTTATATGACTTGGTAAACACTGTTATGGGTGATGTCATCAAAATAAAGTACAACGTTCTTTTGAAATTCAAAATGCTATTGTAGCCCTTCAATGTTGAATTCATGTTTCACATCAACAATTCATTGTACTAAACACTGAAGGTAACAATAATATTTGATTGTAAAAATCTAAGTGATGCCATTGAATTTGATACGGATACTCTATTTTAAAATGCTAAGTTACTGCAAAGGCCACAATCCTGTTCCGTGTATGTTGCTCTTCCTTCCCTAAGAAAACAAAGGCACTCAATACCCACAGCAACATATATTTATTGTTTACATTCAATTTAATGCATTATTTATTCAACGTCACATCAAAAAAGAATAGGCAGATCTCCTTAACATTTACAACATAGTCGGTATCAATACAGTAAAATATGCTGCTATGAAATGATGTTCACTTTTGTATGAATACATTAGTTTGACATATAAAAGGATCAAAGTGTCCTTGTCTTCTGAAGAACGGCAAGTAAAGAACGAGAAATATTATATTTCTTAGTATATCCAGTAGACAGAAGTACGTGTAAACAATATACAGTTTTAAGTACAGTTTAAAAGTTCCAAAATAATATCCTGGCTGGCTTTGAAGCAACACAGAAGCCATAGAGTATCAGTCTGTATTATGGCAGGGATAGACTGGCCTGAACTGTGCATTTTATAACAGGGGATATTTGTAACACTGCTGAGTTTATGTCCTGAAGTAAAGTCATTCAAACTATTTTACTATGTTTAGAAGTATCTGTTAAACAGTGCCTTTTGACTCTTATGCTATAATACAGTCCATGTAATAACTGCTTTAACTCTATGGTAGCATGGGAGCCCACAAACAGCCCTCAACTGTGAGCTTGTTAACTAATAATGAGCTTGGTAGCTAATACCATTTGAGATTTTTGTATCAAAGACGTAAAAAACATGTCACCCATTTAAGAATAAGATTATATTATTTGCTCTACACACAATACATTTCATATTATCCAATTACTTTTTAAATGTTTAATCGATGAAAATCGAATCAATAAAATATGTAAATAAAAAATATAAATTTTGAGAACAAAGCACATTAAGAAAGAAAGAAAATCTGTTGTAATTGAATAAAACATGTAGCGTATTCCGAGAGTGATTGTTTGCTCCATAAACATGGTTGAGACATAACAGTAAAGGATAACGTATCATCTACATCCTTTTAACAAGAGGCAAACATACAAATACCTTGTATGCCAGACATACAGTACTGTAAAGCATGTTACAAAATACATTTTCTTGACAGCATTATGCAAAAGGGAAAAAATATATATATACTTTTCTCTCTCATTGAACATGGTCCGCTATAATTTGCACTACTGTAAGTCGCTTTGGATAAAAGCGTTAGCTAAATGGCATATTTGCGACCTCAAAGCCCATGACCCCACTAGTTGGCAGTTAGTTAACTTGTTGGCAGTTAGCTAGTTAGCTAGTTATTCACTGAGAGGCTTGACAGATAGGCATTGAGCACTGGGACAGTTTCTGTTTCTCCTCGTTGGGCCTCAACAACATCTTGTAGGGAGCACCTCTCCCTTTCTATGGAATGTCTGGACAAGGATAAGGATACAGACAGTAGTAACCCTTTGCCTGGCTAGTTAAGCTACACCTTACAGTAGCTGCTAGAAGTTGTTGGCGTGTGTGTGACTGTGTGTGTGTGGGATGGAGCGCGAGCGGGCTATAGGGGCGTGGTTGTTGCGCTTCTCCTTGCCACCACAAGGTATCATGCTGTCTATGAACTGCATCTTGCCCTGTTCCTCCTTCATGAACAGCTCCACCATCAGGATCTTCTCCTTGTGGATCTGAAGGCTGATGTCTTTAGGGATGTCTGGGATCAGCCAGTCCACGATGTCACTCATCAGCATCACCACATTCTACGGGGAAGGGAAACAGCAGGAAACAGGCATGCACACACACACACACACAAACACAAACACACAGGGAAGTGAGCGACAGCATGGTGAACAAGCAGGAAACAAAGTCTACAGTAAACGTACAGTATCTCGCAGAGCCAAACGAGTGTCTCAGAATATTGCAAATTAGCTGAAGTCTGGCAGGAAAGATTAACTGTACAATAGAACTGCAGCTGTTTGCTTATGTTTAACGCTTTTCATTCTTGGAGGAACACAGGCCCATAATAAAGATCCCCAATCCTTTTCGGTAAATGCAGTCTTTCAAACTATAAATGGACTCCTCCACTCACCTGGAAGACTATGACGAAGGCCAGTCTGGCAGCCAGGACCGCCCAGAACTCTTTAGAGATGACGTAGGGTGTGTTGGACCATGGGGGCTCCCTGTAGTCTTTATACCTGGAGTCAAGAGTCATCTGATTACAGTGACTAAACCAGAAAACATTACAACAGATGGCAAAATATTTACTGTAAAGGTACAGTAAATAAACGCCACAGTAACTTTAAGTATGGCTATAATATTTCCTGCACATTATATTTTTTTGTAACTTATTAAGGCATCTATTTATTTGCTTACAGTATGTACAATTAAGCAATAAGAAACACACACACACACACACACACACACACACACACACACACACACACACACACACACACACACACACACACACACACACACACACACACACACACACACACACACACACACACACACACACACACACACACACACACACACACACAGAGTCTTTTCTATGAGGAGGCTGAGGCTGTATTCTGGCTCCTCAGTTAAGGTTAGGGGTAGCTTCGTCCAATACAACCAGATCATGCACCACAGCAGGCTATTGGCTTCTTCTATATTTAAGCAATTATACCTGAAGGGGTGTGGTATATGGCCAATATACAAAGGTTAAGGGCTGTTTTTAAGCACGACGCAACGTGGAGTGCCTGGATACAGCCCTTAGCCGTGGTATATTGACGATATACCACTAACCTTATTGCTATTATAAACTGCTTATCAACGTAATTATAGCAGTAAAAATAAATGTTTTGTCATACCCGTGGTATACGGTCTGATATACAAGAGCTGTCAACCAACCAGCATTCAGGGCTTGAGCCACCCAGTTTATAACAATCAATGAAACATGTATAATATAAAAACTTCACACAGTCAGTCAGTGTTGTGTGTAAACTCACCTACACATCTCCACCTGATGCTGTGGGTCCATAGGTTCTTTACCGTCCTGGAAGTTGCTCACGTTGAAGTAGGACAGGGTGTGGTTGACGAAGCCGTGCATGGAGCCGTCTGAGCTGTACATGTACTGGTAGACCAGCCTCGGGATGAAGTCTGACGTGAAGGAGATCACAAACGCCTGGAGAGAGACAGACAGTGATCAATGACAAAGCACCTGAAGACATGTGTTTACACCTGACATTAACAAATGCCCTGTCAACAGATAGGGATTGGATCATCTTGTTCGATTAACGAAAGTCACATGGTAATACCAGGTAGAAACCCGCCCTAATGATATATACTGTAGGTTGAATATAATTGTCAACTTCATCCCCCTTGGCATTTTTCCTATTTTGTTGCCTTACAACATGGAATTAAAATTGATTTTTGGGGGGTTTGTAAAATTTGATTAACACAACATGCCTACCACTTTGAAGATGCAAAATATTTTTTTTTGTGAAAAAAAACAAGAAATAAGACAAAAAAACACAAAACTTGAGCGTGCAAAACAATTCACCCCCTCTCCCAAATTCAATACTTTGTAGAGCCACCTTTTGCAGCAATTACAGCTGCAAGTCACGTGGGATATGTCTCTATAAGCTTGGCACATCTAGCCACTGGGATTTTTGCCCATTCTTCAAGACAAAACTGCTCCAGCTCCTTCAAGTTGGATGGGTTCCGTTGGTGTACAGCAATCTTTAAGTCATTCCACAGATTCTCAATTTGATTGAGGTCTGGGCTTTGACTAAGCCATTCCAAGACATTTAAATGTTTCCCCTTAAACCACTCGAGTGTTGCTTTAGCAGTATGCTTAGGGTCATTGTCCTGCTGGAAGGTGAACCTCCGTCCCAGCCTCAAATCTCGGGAAGACTGAAACAGGTTTCCCTCAAGAATTTCCCTGTATTTAGCGCCATCTATCATTCTTTCAATTCTGACCAGTTTCCCAGTCCCTGCTGATGAAAAACATCCCCAGAGCATGATGCTGCCACCACCATGCTTCACTGTGGGGATGGTGTTCTCGGGGTGATGTGAGGTGTTGGGTTTGCGCCAGAGCATTTGCCTTGATTGCCAAAAAGCTAATTTTTTGTCTCATCTGACCAGAGTACCTTCTTCCACATGTTTGGGAAGTCTCCCACATGCCTTTTGGTGAACACCAAACGTGTTTGCTTCTTTTTTTCTTTAAGCAATGGCTTTTTTTCTGGCCACACTTCAGTAAAGCCCAGCTCTGTGGAGTGTACGGCTTAAAGTGGTCCTATGGACGGATACTCCAATCTCCGCTGTGGAGCTTTGCAGCTCCTTCAGGGTTCTCTTTGGTCTCTTTGTTGCCTCTCTGATTAATGCCCTCCTTGCCTGGTCCGTGAGTTTTCGCAGGTTTGTTGTGGTGCCATATTCTTTCTATTTTTTAATAATGGATTTAATGGTGCTCCATGGGATGTTCAAAGTTTCAGATATTTTTATATAACCCAACCCTGATCTGTACTTCTCCACAACTTTGTCCCTGACCTGTTTGGAGAGCTCCTTGGTCTTCATGGTGCTGCTTGCTTGGTGTTGCCCCTTGCTTAGTGGTGTTGCAGACTCTGGGGCCTTTCAGAACAGGTGTATATATTCTGGGATCATGTGACAGATCATGTGACACTTAGATTGGACACAGGTGGACTTTATTTAACTAATTATGTAATTGGTTGCACCAGATCTTATTTAGGGGCTTCATAGCAAAGGGTGTGAATACATATCCACCAATTTGGATTATTTTGTGCATGTCCAGTACATGAAATCCAAATAAAAATCAATTTAAATTACAGGTTGTAATGCAAAAAATAGGAACAACGCCAAGGGGGATGAATACTTTTGCAAGGCACTGTACATCGGCAACTATCTGTCAGTCAGCATATATGACTGGTAACGTAAATGTTAGCCCTAACCCTAACCCGAGAAGCTGGCCAGTGCCCATGTGAGATTTCGTTCTGTGTTCAGAGATTTGCCAGCACATAAACATAGAAGGCATTAAAGTTAAGAGACATTGACATCCTGTTCCATCGGTAACACTCTGAATAAGTGGAGGATGGAGGTGAGGAATTCCCTCCCTTACATTTTGATCGAAAGCCTCCGTTGTCATAAATAACCCAGATCTGGATCTCACTTCAACATCACCATGACGATGGCGAACCCTTTGGAAGTGAAGTGAGAGTCTGCAGGATTTATGACCACGTTAACTCTCCTTCTGACCAAGTATGGTCTTTTCTGCATCGAGGGTCAGTAGTTTTAGAGGTGAAACCATTTAAAAGCCTAATTATGAGGTTTTACAAGCAACCCTCCAAGAGTGTTGACATACTGTATATTCACAGTAAAGGACCGGCTCTTAAATGTGGACCAGGCTGAGCTTCAATGAAAAACCGTTCTCGTTTTTTTAAGTGCAGACTTGTTATTGTTGAGGTGGTTGAGGAATGAATAAGATGGATTTAAAAAAAAAAAACCTCTGCAGAACATTTCAATGACTCCCCTATCTAAATCAGAACAGTATATGTTAAAGTGCGAGAATTGTGTATTTTTTTTCATAATTTGGTCATCTTCCACCATTATATTTTGCTGGGATTACCGGAATGACTTACATTTATGATGACGGCCACTTTAGCCACAGCTCGGAGAAGGTTGTACCATATTCCTGGAATCAGAGAAGAAAGAAAAATATGAGTCAGAACTCTTGATGGTCCATGTTATTACAATCTTATATTTTAATGATTATAATTTGTTATTTTATTTAACCTTCATTTAACTAGGCAAGTCAGTTAAGAACAAATTCTTATTTACAATGACGGCCTACAACGGCCAAAACCGGATGACAATTGTGCGCTGCCCTGTGGGACTCCCAATCACGGCCGGTTGTGATACAGCCTGAATTCAAACCAGGGTGTCTGTGGTGATGCCTCTAGCATTGAGATGCAGTGCCTTAGACCGCTGTGCCACTTGGAGCCTTATAACAAATCTATAGATTACTTAGAGCAGCGAATCACATACTGTAGTGAACCCCCCTTTTGTTCCCTTCCTCTACAGTCATTGTCTTGGGGTTAATGCCTCTACAATACTGTTGTGGGATGGTGTGAGTTTTATGCCTGGATCTATGTCAATCTGACGTTTATTTAAGATCACAAAAGTGCTAAATAGTACAAAAACACAAGCATAACAATTCCCATAATACATCAGCAGGACAAATTCCCCCCTCTAGTTACGTTTGTAGGTTTGTATGTAGAAAGAATAGAAACAGCTAGATCACATTTGCATTCCTAAGTTTTTACCTGACCACATGAGTCCATTTTCATTTAACCTGTATACACTGATTGTACAAAACATTTAGAACACCTGCTCTTTATAACATAGACTGACCAGGTGAATCCAGGTGAAAGCTATGATCCCTTATTGATGTCACTTGTTAAATCCACTTCAATCGTTATAGATGAAAGGGATGAGACAGGTTAAAGAAGGATTTTTAAGCCTTGAGTCAATTGAGACATGGATGTGTGCCATTCAGAGGATGAATGCGCAAGAGAAAATATTTAAGTGCCTTTGAACGGGGTAATTATGGTAGTAGATGCCAGGCGCACCGGTTTGTGTCAAGAACTGCAAAACTGCTGGGTTTTTCACACTCAGCAGTTTCCTGTGTTTTTCACATCCAGCCAATTTGACACAACTGTTGGAAGCAGTGGAGCCAACAAGGGCCAGCATCCCTGTGGAACACTTTCGATACCTTGTAGAGTCCATCCCCCAACGAATTGAGGCTGTTCTGAGGGAAATGGGGTGGGGGGGTGCAACTCAATATTAGGAAGGAAGATGTTCCTAATGTTTGGTATACTCAGTGTATACATACAGGTTCATCTTGATGAGATAAAATATCTTAAGCAAAAGTGACTTCCTGGTCATCTGGTCAGCTGGTCACATGGTCAGGAAGAACTCAGAAATAACCATCATGTTTTTTTCTCTCTGTAAATAACTTGTATTGGACTGAATTCAATATTAGGTTTATTATTGTGAAAGGAATCAATTTAAACCACAGTCTAATAAAAAAATAACCTGTGTGCTTAAAGAGTGAACAGTCAGAGGCTGAACTTTGAACCCACCAATGTCTTTTGCCCTTGCAGCGACCGGCCTCCTGAGCTCGGCCACAAACTTCTTGGCATCCAGGCGTATCTCGATGATGTTGTTAAGGAGTGCGAAAAGTGGGGCCAGCGGGAACGATGCCACGAACAGGGTCACAAACCCAAACTGGATTACTGCAAGGACACAGAGATAGAGAGACATCCATCAGCTTCACATGTACATCACACTGTATACACATAGGGATACAGTATGTCTTTCAGCCTGATCTGTCCATTCACCAGGGCCTGCTGTATTCACAAAGGGTCTCTCATAGTAGGAGTACTGATATAGGATCAGTTTAGCCTTTTAGATCATAATGAACACGATTAAATGGACAGGTGCAACCTGATCCTAGATCAGCAATCCTATTCTAAGATGCTTTATGAATGCAGGCCCTGATCACTTGACAAGACCTAACAAATCAATCAGGAGAGATCATCTGAACCTCACATACTGTAACTGGCTCTAAAACATGCCAATGTGCTCATCACATTTAGGATAACAAGAAACCATTGAATGACCCTTGTAAATGTATTAAAAATATATATATATTTATATATATATACACTGTATACAATGACCCAACACACCTGCAGGCTGTGTAAGGCCTATTTGACCAAGAAGGAGAGTGATGGAGTGCTGCATCAGATGACCTGGCCTCCACAATCACCCAACCTCAACCAAATTGAGATTGTTTGGGATGAGTCGGACCACAGAGTGAAGGAAAAGCAGCCAACAAGTGCTCAGCATTATGTGGGAACTCCTTCAAGACTGTTGGAAAAGCATTCCTCATGAAGCTGGTTGAGAGAATGCCAAGAGTGTGCAAAGCTGTCATCAAGGCAAAGGGTGGCTATTTGAAGAATCTCAAATATAAAATATATTTTGATTTGTAAAACACTTTTTTGGTTACTACATGATTCCATATGTGTTATTTCATAGATTTGATGTCTTCACTATTATTCAACAATGTAGAAAATAGTAAAATAAAGAAAACCCCTTGAATGAGTAGGTGTTCTAAAATGTTTGACCGGTACTGTATATTTGTTAGATAACAACTTTGACTTTTAAGTTATTTAAATCAACATCATAAATGTATTGATGCAGTTGATAATTAAGGCAATTGAGTGGCAGTGGATCAAACTAGAGAGAACAGAAGGGAGCTCTTTAGGTGTCTTGTAGGGAGAGGAGACTGAGGGATAAGAGAGGACAAGAGAGGGGGCTAGGTGGAGAGGGTGAGGGGCAGGGACAAGTCAGGGGTGGTTACGAAGGGGAAGAGACTGAGGGACGGACAAAGGGAGGGGGCCTAAGGCTTCTAAGGCTATGCTTCCCAGTCTAAACAGTTTGTGCATATATTATGACAAAATTTTGTGACGTTATGGTTCGTTTTGGTTTTCATGCAAGGGTTTTTCAGCTGTTCATGCACATGTTCGTGCACGTTTCTTGATGTAAGACGAAGTTCGGTAGCAAAAGTCTACGGCCCTTCGTCGGTGATGGGTCAGCAGTAGGGATTCTTCAATGAAGTGTTGTCATTCAATGAGAGACGACTCGTTTTCATGCACATTTTTCCACTTGACGGCTTACGATAGTTGTAAAATTAGATGTAAAATTGCGTGACAAAGAGTTCCTAATCAAAATATCAAAATGAATGACAGATTTCTTAGATTAATTATGACTATTCTGAGGAAGTGGCTACGGCGTCTCAAGATGGACAAACAGTACTATTGCCACTTTTGTCTTGTTTTTCAAGCAACAACCTTTTAAAGGAGTATGCGAGGCACAGACGCCCACGTCGCCTAGCCGAGTTCTGCTAGGAGCGAACCGAACCTAGTATGCAGATGCCTATACAGGGGGCAAAGGGACAACGAGGGAGTCTGTGAGGGAGGGAGGGAGTGGGGCGGCAGGGGGCAGACAGGGACAAAGGAGGGGCCAGGCAGAAACACAGGCTGTAATCTCTACTGGCATGGTGCCAGGGCATGACCAAGCCCAGAATGTCACTCCCTCCCCACAACCCCAGTACTCTCTGTCACTCCCCAGTACTCTATAATGTCACTCCCTCCCCACAACCCCAGTACTCTCTGTCACTCCCTCCCCACAACTCCAGTACTCTCTAATGTCACTCACTCCCCACAACCCCAGTACTCTCTGTCACTCCCCAGTACTCTCTGTCACTCCCCAGTACTCTATAATGTCACTCCCTCCCCACAACCCCAGTATTCTCTGTCACTCCCTCCCCACAACTCCAGTACTCTCTAATGTCACTCCCTCCCCACAACCCCAGTACTCTCTGTCACTCCCTCCCCACAACCCCAGTACTATATAATGTCACCCCCCAGTACTCTCTCTAATGTCACTCCCTCCCCACAACCCCAGTACTCTCTGTCACTCCCTCCCCACAACCCCAGTACTCTCTAATGTCACTCCCTCCCCACAACCCCAGTACTCTCTAATGTCACTCCCTCCCCAGAACCCCAGTACTCTCTAATGTCACTCCCTCCCCACAACCCCAGTATTCTCTAATGTCACTCCCTCCCCACAACCCCAGTACTCTCTAATGTCACTCCCTCCCCACAACCCCAGTATTCTCTAATGTCACTCCCTCCCCACAACCCCAGTACTCTCTAATGTCACTCCCCAGTACTCTCTAATGTCACTCCCCAGTACTCTCTAATGTCACTCCCTCCTCACAACCCCAGTACTCTCTAATGCACCCCCTCCCAACAACCCCCATAGTACCCTTACTACTCTCTGATCTACACAACGCAGCTACAGTAGGGGACTTCAGTTCTCCATTCAAACATGCTGGCTCTTTTGCTAATTGTAGTATTTTCACTGCTCTCTCTCTCTCTCTCTCTCTCTCTCTCTCTCTCTCTCTCTCTCTCTCTCTCTCTCTCTCTCTCTCTCTCTCTCTCTCTCTCTCTCTCTCTCTCTCTCTCTCTCTCTCTCTCTCTCTCTCTCTCTCTCTCTCTCTCTCTCTCTCTCTCTCTCTGTCTATTTGTTTCTTTCTGTATCTCTCTCTCTCTCTCTCTCTCTACACACACAAACACATCCACGCACCCCCACAAACACACAGACACACACACATTGCTCAGTTGTGTTCGAGAAGCAGGTGCTCTTCAAAAGCCCCTCGAGGGGAAATCCAACCCCACTACAAGGTGCAGGATTCTGTGAAAAATGTACAACTGCTATAATAAATATGTAGATCTTGGGTGTGACTGGTGAAGGTTTGGACTAATAGTCCGTTGGGAACATAAGAACATTTCTTTAATGATATCATAATATCCATGATACCATAATGCGGTAGGGTGAAATTAGCCTACAGTATCTTTGCGATGCCATGAACAATTAAGTTAAGCCTAAAACTCCCTGTGTCCTGAGAATAGGCCTACTTACCAGGCATTAACTGAGAGACACTGCCTCTTGAGAAAGTGAAGTACATTACAAGCGCTGCGACTGGACTCTTCAGTTGTTTAAGACTTTCTCAAGAGTACAAAGTTCAGACAGAGAACAAACAACGTCTTTCTTTAGAGCTATCTTAATAGCCATCTTACACTGCAAATATATGCTAACCTAAGTACTAATAGTGTATACGTCTCCTGATGTAATAGATGCAAACACTGATGCTCTTTTCACTTGAGTTGAGGTATATGCTTGCCAATGCCAGCTCCAGAGATAGGTGGATGTAGGGAGAGAGAGATAGAGAGAGAGAAGAAGAAGAAAATGAAGAAGAAGAAGAAGAAGAAGAAGGCAGGAAAAGAGAGATGTGGGCCATGGACCAAACAGCAAGTCAAAGTAAATAGAGCCTGATGGAGAATCTGGCAGAGGTGTGTGCCAACAGGAAGATCTGCTGAGTAAAAACACTGCTGTCTGTAATGAAGAAGGCCCAGGGTGTAGGTTTGGTATGGAGGAAGGAAGTCATTCATTCAATTAGCTACATCCCCTTCTCATTGTGCTTGGCTTAGGGTGCATTTCAAGTAAAAAAGAGGAATGGATTCCCGGAATAATTCCAAAATGATTTCTGGCCAACTCCTACACAGGGAGGATGTACACTGCGTGGACAAAACATTAGGAACACCTGCTCTTTCCATGACATAGACTGACCAGGTGAATCCAGGCGAAAGCTTTGATCCCTTGATAATGTCAATTGTTAAATCCACTTCAATCAGTGTAGACGAACGGGAGAAGACAGGTTAACTAAATACGTATTTTTAAACCTTGAGACAATTGAGACATGGATTGTGCATTTGTGCCATTCAGAGGGTGAATGGTCAAGACAAAAAAGTACCTTCAAAGTACCTTTGAATGGGGTATGGTAGTAGGTGCCAGGTGCACCGGTGTGAGTGTGTCAAGAACTGCAACGCTGCTGGGTTTTTCACGCTCAACAGTTTCCCGTGTGTATAAAGAATGGTCCACCACCCAAAGGACACCAAGCCAACTTGACACAACTGTAGGAAGCATTGGAGTCAACATGGGCCAGCATCCCTGTGGAAAGCAACAACTTGTAGAGTCCATGCCATGATGAATTGAGGCTGTTCTGAGCGCAAAAGGGGGTGCAACTCAATATTAGGATATTAATATTAATGTTTTGTACACGCGGTGTGTTTCATTTGATATGGTTCTGCTTTACATTTTGTTTCCCTCCATAAAAAGTATGTGCTGAGCACATGAATCACATGAAGCTCGCCAGAAGTTTTACCCTTCAACAGCATGAAACTGTCCAAGACCGAAATGGCAGTAAGCTACATTCTACTCAATGTTGCTTCACAATAGTAATAAACCCAACTAAATGATCATCGTCTAAAAACTGGAGTTCTTACCCCCCAAAAGTATTTTTTCCCCCATACAGCCTTTGAAACGCTATTCAATACCCTGTTAAATATTTCAGGAATCATTAATATCTTCTACTAGGTCATCAAAAGACATGGGTTCTAATTAGCTAGCTGAGGAAAATGGCCTTCGGCTCGCACACATCCATTAATGACTTCTACCTCTGACATTTGCTAAAGCCAGCAACCTGAGATTTCATCAAGATTAAAGTCAATACTCATTTAAATCCATCTCTATCTAATCCTTCAATCTATCTATTCACATCTGTAGGTTTGAAGCTGGAGCCAAAAAACAGTAGAGTGACAGTCTAAAAAGCTTTTCTTGTTTGACTCAATTGATTGATTCTAGTTACTCAACCAACGTGAAAGCTTATAAGAATTCTCTCACGACAGAGGTTCACGTCAGTCGGATCACATGATCTTATGTGGTAATGTAAGGTAATGTGATAACATGAAACTACACAAAACTACGTTTGAGAGCGTGAAAATATAATCTTAAGTTAAATAAAACATGGGGATGCTAAATTTCATACATGTGCTTCCTTGTTCCCCGCACTTAGATTCAAGTTTCATGTTGAATTGTACCATGTACTAGTGGTCAGAAAATATCACTGTGATGCTTTGAGATATTATATAACCTTAAAGGTGGAAACATGTAAAGCTGGTTCACCACAGTTGTGATACCATGTAACTACACATGACAACATCTGAGTTTTTCCACATGTGAAAAGGCAATTCCACATGTGAGAGTTAGGTTTGCACATGTGGAAAGGTAAATAAAATTTTCACATGTGAAACTACAAATTCCACATGTGAGAGTTAGGTTTGCACATGTGGAAAGGCAAATAAAATTTTCACATTTGAAACTACAAATTCCACATGTGAATCTGAAATTCACATGTGTGGTGAAAACATGTTATTCTCCTCACATGTGAAAAGGTAGTGTTAATTAACACGTGAACTCTATATTGAATACATGTGAACATACTGTATGGTTTCATATGTGAACAACTGACCTCACTTGTCTATTTTGTTTTGTGGACATTTCAGCTCTACATTTGAAAACTATTATTTCTCATGTGAAAATGCGATTTCATGTGTTTTTTGTAAGGGAAGTAATTAAATGGTATGGGGGGTTTTAAGGTAAGTGATACGCTGTTCAGATTAAATCGTGTAAAAATCGTTAAGATCTCCATAACAACATGTACAAGGCGGTTTGTTTTGTTCATTACAGCATCTCATTGGTTCTCTGGCCAACAGAAATGATCCCTGAGTTTATTCAGTGGGGACCACAGTCCTTATTGATTCTACATCTTCTGCTTTGCCACTTTCTGTTGACAAAGGCTGTGTGTAAGGTAGTGTGCAAGAGGCAAGGCTTGACACAAACTTTTTTAGCCACTGGGACAGATTTTTTACTTGTCCGAAAGCTCAAGTCACAAAAAAAGAAGTGATTTAATACTATGGGCCAAAAAGGTGAATTAGCTATAAATTGTATGATGCAAGAAAACACTAAATTAAAGTAATTATTATCATTATTAGCCCTGTTACTACAGAGAATCAGTCAAAACATGTACTCTACTCTCTGCCTATTTGTTTCTTTGCATATTCAAGCCTTTCTCAAAATACAACACTGCCTCTTGAAGGCTCTCTTGGCAGATGGCTAGCCACTCTTCACAGACTTTAAAATATAGAAATGTTACAATTACAACCAAATACTTTTTATGCCTTAATAAAATAATTGTATTTTTCAATGAATCAGGGCTAAAGTAGGCTACTTCAAAGCAAAAGGTAACTAACTAAGACATGTCTATAACCTTGCAATATATTCAGGTTTCAGGGGAGATCTATTGACAGCATGGGGGATATTTCTCAATTAGGCTATTATAAGAATATATTTCAGACTGACACGACCAATGTTGAATAGAGGGGAATCCCAGCTTTCTAACAGTGTCTGATTTACTGCGCTGGAGAGACAACTTTACACTGGAGTAAGCTTTGGTTTATTAATAACGCACCCATTCATCAACTGTGTGTCAGTGGAACGTTTTTAGGACATCGGACATGACAATTACATTAAGACATGATAATAGCTAAATAGTTAACTAGCGAGATAACTAGTCAGGGTACACAATGTGGTTTGAATCGGCTATCTAGTTAGTCTGTTGTTATTATTTTATAGGCCTACCTGCTGTCATGTCTCCCTCTCGCTCCTCTGGCACACATGCAGCTGATGCGCACAGCGTGCATTTTCCAGGGTTTTCATGACAGTACAAAGCCTATTTGCTGACCAAAAATGTGCTATAACTGTGCAAATAACTCAATGATTAGCCAGTAATATCAGCAAATGTGCACATGCGGCTACACACGGGGCTGCTCTTTGATGTCAATAGCGTATCTCGCAACCGGGGAGGATTGAAAGACCGCCCTGCCTGTCAATGCAATACGGAACAGCAACACATCACATCCAGGGGCCACTCGGATCTAATTGTGATCAGACTAATTGTTTGATATTGTGATTTTTGTGTGATTTTCTTTACTTGACCATCCGGACAACGCAAATCTATATTCTTCTTGTCGGACCATTTTCTTTCTTGTCCCGGACAAGCAGATATGCGTGAGTAACCCGTCTAATTATGAAATCCATGAGGGTTAGTGCGCAAGTCCAAGTACACACTCTTTTTGGAGATGGGTGGAGAATCGGGACACAACCATAATACTCTGTTGACCTCGAAACGAAACGACAGACATCTGTTATGACACGTGTCTTTGAACGAAGGTGGACCGACTTGTGCTAACAAAACTCAGATGTTGTCATGTGTAGTTACATGGTATCACAACAGTGGTGAACCAGCTTTACATGTTTCCACCTTTAAGGTTATATAATATCTCAAAGCATCACAGTGATATTTTCCGACTACTAGTACATGGTACAATTCAACATGAAACTTCTGAGTGCGGGGAACAAGGAAGCGCATGTATGAAAAATCATATATGTCACAGTGGTGGCAGACAGCTATATATATTTTTTTTCTACTGTATTATTGACTGTATGTTTGTTTATTCCATGTGTAACTCTGTGTTGTTGTATGTGTCGAACTGCTTTGCTTTATCTTGGCCAGGTCGCAGTTGTAAATGAGAACTTGTTCTCAACTGGCCTACCTGGTTAAATAAAGATGAAATATATTGTAAGGGCTGTCTCTCTCCTCATCCTCGGACGAGGAGAGGAGAGAAGGATCATCAGACCAAAATGCAGCATTTGGGAAATAAGCCATCTTTTTATTATAAACGACGGCAACACGAAACAAAACACTTTCAAATATATAAAACAAGAAAACGACGTTGACGAAACCTGAACATAAACTTACATAACTAAACGTAAACTCACGGACAGGAAACAGACGACATCAAAATAAACGAACAGCCAAACAGTCCCGTATGGTACATACATTCAACGACACAGGAGACAATCACCCACAAACAAACAGTGAGAACACCCTACCTAAATATGACTCTTAATTAGAGGAGAACGCAAAACACCTGCCTCTAATTAAGAGCCATACCAGGCAACCACAACCAACATAGAAACAGATAACATAGACTGCCCACCCAAAACACATGCCCTGACCTAAACACATACAAAAACAACATAAAACAGGTAAGGACCGTTACATATATATATTTTTTAAATAAAAATCTGAACAATGCCCATTGGAGACACCATGGCAGAGGCGTGTAGTGTGAAATATCTGCCATACTAAAAACATGGGGCTGGTCACTGTATAGCAACAGACGGGTTGTTTTACTCACACCTAGAGGTATCACATATGTCACATATGTTGATAGGAAAGTGCAAGATGAAAATAAATGCTGTTGCTACCTCGCTGTCAAACCAAGGTGTAAGCTGAACATACAAAGCAGAGAAAGATGCTTTTAAAATCAACTGGACAATGTGGACTGGACATGCATATCCAGATGAAGGTTTCCATGATATTGACTTTTGGACAGTGACATAGTTGAAGATCACATTTTATTGAGAGAAGGGTCAGTCTGACTGATTGGGGGAGGCTGTATACCAAAGGTCTCACAGGGAGCCGTAGCAGTGTCATACGGTTCACCACACACACACACACACACACACACACACACACACACACACACACACACACACACACACACACACACACACACACACACACACACACACACACACACACAGACACACACACACACACACACACACACACACACACACACACACACACACACACAGACACACAGACACACAGACACACAGACACACACACACACACACACACACACACACACACACACACACACACACACACACACACACACACACACACACACACACACACACACACACACACACACACGGACACACAGACAAACATACACACACACACACACACACAGACACACAGACAAACAGACACACACACACAAACAGACAGACAAACAGACTCACTCATCTCCATGTACTCTGGCGTGAGGCCTGCGAAGGGCTCTAGGAAGTGGTCCGTCTCATAGCGCTGTAACTTCTTCTCTCTCTCCTCTTCCTGGAAGGACCTTCTCTTGGACTTGATGTACCTTATCAGCTTCTTCAGCTTCCTGTAGGCGCAGGGAGATAGTCAGAAACAATGGCACAGTCGGACAGGCATAAGAACCACAGAGAAGTATTGGTCTGTGGATGTTACAGGCTGATGTGAATCCTTGATATACAGACACTATTGGTGTGTGCATACTTGTGTGTAGGTGTGTTTTTGTGTGTGTGCGTGCATGTGTGTGCACGCTCGTTCGTGTGTGTACTCACGGAATGCCAATCTCAAATAAATTGTTCTGGATGAGTTGCTTTCCCAACATGGTGATACTGAGCTGAATACACAACTCCATCAGACATCCTCCATGAGCACACTGCCGGGGAAAACCCAGTTAAAGGCCTTCTGTCCTGAAGCACACGTCCATTATAGACAGACTAACATGGTCAAAATACACATACTAAGGATGGGATTTAATCCAACCCAGACTTCCTCACAGCAATAGACTTTTAAAGGCAATTTCCCGGACGTTCGCAGAGATCCAAGTTCACTGTAAACGTTGGTCATCGGCTCAAGAGGGACAACTTCTTTAAATGTTCACCGTAGTGCACAGGTTGTTTTTCTGTGTTTGTTTGAATTGCAGGACTTGAATACAGATTTATTTTGAATATGTGAACTCCTAATGTATGTTTCTAGGTTAACTAACAGTGTTTAATTCATAGCCATCTGCACTTCAACATTTATAAAGATTGTGTTCAATAGGCAATGTGATGAAATGAATGAAAATTGAATATTTATAAAATTACAAATAATGAATTATTGTTTTTCTTCCTTTACTGATGACTAATATTGAATACATATCCAAATGACTGTTCATGATGCAGAGTCTTCTATCTAACGGTTTGTTTACCTCTTCCATTCGATACGACTCAAACACATAAAGATAACTTCCAGGTCGACCAACAAGCCTGTAGGAGCACAGGAAGAAAATGAAGGGTTAGGAGAGGCAATACCCAAGGACACCTCTACTACATCTCACTGACATAGATTGTGTGATTAACATAGCATAACATAACACAGCATAACATAACATGGCATATCATAACATAGCATAACATAACATAACATAACATAACATATTAACATAATATAATTTAACATAACATAGCATAACACAAAATAAAATAACATAGCATAACACAACATAAAATAACATAACATAGCATAACACAGCATAGCATAACATAGCATATTAACAAGATATAATCTAACATAGCATAACATAACATAATAGCATAACATAACATAGCATAGCATAACATAACAGCATAACATAACATAGCATAACATAACATAATAGCATAACATAACATAGCATAACATAACATAGCATAACATAACATAATAGCATAACATAGCATAGCATAACATAACAAGTTCATACAGATCAGTAGATAAAGACTAAGACTGTGGGGACTCACCTGCCTCTGAAAAATGCTATGTATATGATGGGGGTAAAGGCATTCACAAACTTCAGGATGAACGTTTTGAATATCAATCTCTCCTCAAAGCTCTTGTCTGTCTTTGGAACCTCTGAGAAAACAGACAGTAGATGTGTCATATGTTATTAAATAACTTATAAGGCCGTTTGCTGCTTGAGAGTTGACTTGAAAGAGAATAGGGGAATCCCTACAACAGCAAGGGGAGTGTTAGAAAGTTACACTGCATTTAGTACACCAGTTATAGAAGGAAATCAATTTTGGAGATATTTTCAGTTTGAAAGGTAGGTAGCACGATGAGACAGTACATTGGCACATTGTTAGAAATGTAACCCAGAAAGCCTTGCTTGTGGTAACTTACAGCTAATAGGGAAGTTGGCACACTGTCAATGCAAGATGCACTTAGTTTTTTTCAATTGCTAACATGCATTGGTCAAAACTGAAGTCACGTTGTCAAAACTCTTCACACAGTCAGCAAAACAGAAGTGTATGTGAACCAAACTGTGAATCATTTTTCATTGCTTTCACACAAAATACATTCAATGACCACATTTTCTGAAATCCATGGCCTCTCATTCATACTCCACCACCTGCTAAACTATATATTTGCAGCATGTTTTCAAATGCAACACACTGTTTCCAAAACTGTTAAAAACACATTCAAAACAGAATGATGGAAAATGCTGTGCATTTCTCCTGTAACCAGATTGAAACAGAAAATCTCTGCAGAATATTTAATCATTCCAAACACAGCTGATTGCAATTTCAGCTGAAAGCCTACCCAAGTGTCCTGTTTTTAGTCTCGTTACCAAACAGACAAAAGAGGACGGCTTCGTAATGATTTAGTTTGGAAACATGGATCAAAGAAGACAGGTTGGTGGGGAAAGAAGAGTGGCAGGGAGAGGGAGAATGCATGGAGGACAAAGGAGAGGAAGACCAAGAGCGGTGGTCTCTGATGAGATAAGGGACACAATTATTGACCATGTTGTAAACCATGGTCTCTCTTTGAGAGAGGCCGGTTTAAGGGTGCAACCAAATCTGCATTAATAGTAGTATGGATTTTCAGTCAAAACAACAGGTGAGATGTGCATCCTTCAATGATAATTGAACTACATATTACAGTACAATACAGTACGTTCACATTGTTACATGTACTGACATTTTGAAATATATTGATTGTTTTGTGTTTTTCAGTAGGATCCAAAGGTTGCCTCCCACAGGAGGGAGAGGCAGAATATTATCAGATGGCAGGAAATTGCCATTGTTGACATGGTAATTGGCCACAATGTAATACAACTGTGGGAAATTCGGGACAGAGTGCTGGCAGACAATATCACTTGTGGGAATGTGAATACGGTCAGCACAACGACAGTTGCCAGAGTCCCAGAGAAACATAAAATAACGATGAAGCAGTTGTACCCTTTGAGAAACGGTGAACGTGAGAAAGAACTCCGGTATCAATATGTCCAGGTAAGTTGTCTGTTCAATAACCAAACAGGGTACATACACAGCTATGCATAATGTCAAGTACTGTAAAACTGTGGATTTACTGTATTTTAGAGTAACGGAGATGGAAGCAAGGCAAACTGCACATACATTCATCTTTGTGGAGGAAACTGGATTCAACCTGGCTCTGATTCAACCCCACTCTGCTGCAGTCACAGACTGGTTTAGTACACATCCCAGGATGTCAGTACTATTCCTTCCTTCATACTCCCCCTTCCTAAACCCCATAGAGGAGTTTTTCTCTGCGTGGAGGTGGAAGGTTTATGACCACCATCCACATGACCAGATGTCCTTACTGGAGGCCATGAATGCGGGGTGTGCAGACACTTATCCTGAAGACTGCCAGGGTGTGCAGACACTTCTCCCGAAGACTTCCAGGGTGTGGAGACATTTCTCCTGAAGACTTCCAGGGTGTGCAGACACTTATCCTGAAGACATGCCAGGGTGTAGAGACACTTCTCCTGAAGACTGCCAGGGTGTGGAGACATTTCTCCTGAAGACTTCCAGGGTGTGCAGACACTTATCCTGAAGACATGCCAGGGTGTGCAGACACTTATCCTGAAGACATGCCAGGGTGTAGAGACACTTCTCCTGAAGACATGCCAGGGTGTAGAGACACTTCTCCTGAAGACTGCCAGGGTGTGGAGACATTTCTCCTGAAGACTTCCAGGGTGTGCAGACACTTATCCTGAAGACATGCCAGGGTGTGCAGACACTTATCCTGAAGACATGCCAGGGTGTAGAGGCACTTCTCCTGAAGACATGCCAGGGTGTAGAGACACTTATCCTGAAGACTGCCAGGGTGTGGAGACATTTCTCCTGAAGACTTCCAGGGTGTGCAGACACTTATCCTGAAGACATGCCAGGGTGTAGAGACACTTATCCTGAAGACATGCCAGGGTGTGCAGACACTTATCCTGAAGACATGCCAGGGTGTAGAGACACTTCTCCTGAAGACATGCCAGGGTGTAGAGGCACTTCTCCTGAAGACTACCAGGGTGTGGAGACACTTCTCCTGAAGACATGCCAGGGTGTAGAGACACTTCTCCTGAAGACATGCCAGGGTGTAGAGACACTTCTCCTGAAGACTGCCAGGGTGTGGAGACACTTCTCCTGTAGACTGCCAGGGGGTGGAGACACTTCTCCTGAAGACTGCCAGGGTGTGGAGACACTTCTCCTGAAGACTGCCAGGGTGTAGAGACACTTCTCCTGAAGACTGCCAGGGTGTGGAGACACTTATCCTGAAGACTGCCAGGGTGTAGAGACACTTCTCCTGAAGACTGCCAGGGTGTGGAGACACTTCTCCTGAAGACTGCCAGGGTGTGGAGACACTTCTCCTGAAGACTGCCAGGGTGTGGAGACACTTCTCCTGTAGACTGCCAGGGTGTGCAGACACTTCTCCTGAAGCTGCCAGGGTGTAGAGACACTTCTCCTGAAGACTGCCAGGGTGTGGAGACACTTATCCTGAAGACTGCCAGGGTGTGGAGACACTTCTCCTGAAGACTGCCAGGGTGTGGAGACACTTCTCCTGAAGACTGCCAGGGTGTGGAGACACTTCTCCTGAAGACTGCCAGGGTGTAGAGACACTTCTCCTGAAGACTGCCAGGGTGTGGAGACACTTCTCCTGAAGACTGCCAGGGTGTGGAGACACTTCTCCTGAAGACTGCCAGGGTGTGGAGACACTTCTCCTGAAGACTGCCAGGGTGTGGAGACACTTCTCCTGAAGACTACCAGGATGTGGAGACACTTCTCCTGAAGACTGCCAGGGTTGGATTAGACATTCCAGAAGATACTTTCCAAGATGCATCGCCAGAGAAGACATAAGATGTGATGTTGATGAGAACTTGTGGCCAAATGTAGGCGAGAGGGAGAACTAGAACCCTCACAGTACTGTACAGTATGAGTGATTATACTACACATGTTGATGAGAACTAGAACCCTCACAGTACTGTACAGTATGAGTGATTATACTACACATGTTGATGAGAACTAGAACCCTCACAGTACTGTACAGTATGAGTGATTATACTACACATGTTGATGAGAACTAGAACCCTCACAGTACTGTACAGTATGAGTGATTATACTATACATGTTGATGAGAACTAGAACCCTCACAGTACTGTACAGTATGAGTGATTATACTACACATGTTGATGAGAACTAGAACCCTCACAGTACTGTACAGTATGAGTGATTATACTACACATGTTGATGAGAACTAGAACCCTCACAGTACTGTACAGTATGAGTGATTATACTACACATGTTGATGAGAACTAGAACCCTCACAGTACTGTACAGTATGAGTGATTATACTACACATGTTGATGAGAACTAGAACCCTCACAGTACTGTACAGTATGAGTGATTATACTACACATGTTGATGAGAACTAGAACCCTCACAGTACTGTACAGTATGAGTGATTATACTACACATGTTGATGAGAACTAGAACCCTCACAGTACTGTACAGTATGAGTGATTATACTATACATGTTGATGAGAACTAGAACCCTCACAGTACTGTACAGTATGAGTGATTATACTACACATGTTGATGAGAACTAGAACCCTCACAGTACTGTACAGTATGAGTGATTATACTACACATGTTGATGAGAACTAGAACCCTCACAGTACTGTACAGTATGAGTGATTATACTACACATGTTGATGAGAACTAGAACCCTCACAGTACTGTACAGTATGAGTGATTATACTACACATGTTGATGAGAACTAGAACCCTCACAGTACTGTACAGTATGAGTGATTATACTACACATGTTGATGAGAACTAGAACCCTCACAGTACTGTACAGTATGAGTGATTATACTACACATGTTGATGAGAACTAGAACCCTCACAGTACTGTACGGTATGAGTGATTATACTACACATGTTGATGAGAACTAGAACCCTCACAGTACTGTACGGTATGAGTGATTATACTACACATGTTGATGAGAACTAGAACCCTCACAGTACTGTACAGTATGAGTGATTATACTACACATGTTGATGAGAACTAGAACCCTCACAGTACTGTACAGTATGAGTGATTATACTACACATGTTGATGAGAACTAGAACCCTCACAGTACTGTACAGTATGAGTGATTATACTACACATGTTGATGAGAACTAGAACCCTCACAGTACTGTACAGTATGAGTGATTATACTCTACATGTTGATGAGAACTAGAACCCCCACAGTACTGTACAGTATGAGTGATTATACTACACATGTTGATGAGAACTAGAACCCCCACAGTACTGTACAGTATGAGTGATTATACTACACATGTTGATGAGAACTAGAACCCTCACAGTACTGTACAGTATGAGTGATTATACTATACATGTTGATGAGAACTAGAACCCTCACAGTACTGTACAGTATGAGTGATTATACTACACATGTTGATGAGAACTAGAACCCTCACAGTACTGTACAGTATGAGTGATTATACTACACATGTTGATGAGAACTAGAACCCTCACAGTACTGTACAGTATGAGTGATTATACTACACATGTTGATGAGAACTAGAACCCTCACAGTACTGTACAGTATGAGTGATTATACTACACATGTTGATGAGAACTAGAACCCTCACAGTACTGTACAGTATGAGTGATTATACTACACATGTTGATGAGAACTAGAACCCTCACAGTACTGTACAGTATGAGTGATTATACTACACATGTTGATGAGAACTAGAACCCTCACAGTACTGTACAGTATGAGTGATTATACTACACATGTTGATGAGAACTAGAACCCTCACAGTACTGTACAGTATGAGTGATTATACTACACATGTTGATGAGAACTAGAACCCTCACAGTACTGTACAGTATGAGTGATTATACTACACATGTTGATGAGAACTAGAACCCTCACAGTACTGTACAGTATGAGTGATTATACTATACATGTTGATGAGAACTAGAACCCTCACAGTACTGTACAGTATGAGTGATTATACTCTACATGTTGATGAGAACTAGAACCCCCACAGTACTGTACAGTATGAGTGATTATACTACACATGTTGATGAGAACTAGAACCCCCACAGTACTGTACAGTATGAGTGATTATACTACACATGTTGATGAGAACTAGAACCCTCACAGTACTGTACAGTATGAGTGATTATACTACACATGTTGATGAGAACTAGAACCCTCACAGTACTGTACAGTATGAGTGATTATACTACACATGTTGATGAGAACTAGAACCCTCACAGTACTGTACAGTATGAGTGATTATACTACACATGTTGATGAGAACTAGAACCCTCACAGTACTGTACAGTATGAGTGATTATACTACACATGTTGATGAGAACTATAACCCTCACAGTACTGTACAGTATGAGTGATTATACTATACATGTTGATGAGAACTAGAACCCTCACAGTACTGTACAGTATGAGTGATTATACTATACATGTTGATGAGAACTAGAACCCTCATAGTACTGTACAGTATGAGTGATTATACTACACATGTTGATGAGAACTAGAACCCTCACAGTACTGTACGGTATGAGTGATTATACTACACATGTTGATGAGAACTAGAACCCTCACAGTACTGTACAGTATGAGTGATTATACTATACATGTTGATGAGAACTAGAACCCTCATAGTACTGTACAGTATGAGTGATTATACTACACATGTTGATGAGAACTAGAACCCTCACAGTACTGTACAGTATGAGTGATTATACTACATATGTTGATGAGAACTATAACCCTCACAGTACTGTACAGTATGAGTGATTATACTACACATGTTGATGAGAACTAGAACCCTCACAGTACTGTACAGTATGAGTGATTATACTGCACATGTTGATGAGAACTAGAACCCTCACAGTACTGTACAGTATGAGTGATTATACTGCACATGTTGATGAGAACTATAACCCTCACAGTACTGTACAGTATGAGTGATTATACTATACATGTTGATGAGAACTAGAACCCTCACAGTACTGTACAGTATGAGTGATTATACTACACATGTTGATGAGAACTAGAACCCTCACAGTACTGTACAGTATGAGTGATTATACTACACATGTTGATGAGAACTAGAACCCTCACAGTACTGTACAGTATGAGTGATTATACTACACATGTTGATGAGAACTAGAACCCTCACAGTACTGTACAGTATGAGTGATTATACTATACATGTTGATGAGAACTAGAACCCTCACAGTACTGTACAGTATGAGTGATTATACTACACATGTTGATGAGAACTAGAACCCTCACAGTACTGTACAGTATGAGTGATTATACTACACATGTTGATGAGAACTATAACCCTCACAGTACTGTACAGTATGAGTGATTATACTACACATGTTGATGAGAACTAGAACCCTCACAGTACTGTACAGTATGAGTGATTATACTGCACATGTTGATGAGAACTAGAACCCTCACAGTACTGTACAGTATGAGTGATTATACTGCACATGTTGATGAGAACTAGAACCCTCACAGTACTGTACAGTATGAGTGATTATACTACACATGTTGATGAGAACTAGAACCCTTACAGTACTGTACAGTATGAGTGATTATACTGCACATGTTGATGAGAACTAGAACCCTCACAGTACTGTACAGTATGAGTGATTATACTATTCATGTTGATGAGAACTAGAACCCTCACAGTACTGTACAGTATGAGTGTTATACTATTCATGCTGTTGTTGTAATTACAATTCGTTTTTTGTTTCAACTTTATTTTTCACAAGTAAATGACTCTATGCAAAGATATAGAAAAAATAAAGGCTATTGAAGCAAATTGCTGCATTTCTGATTCATTCTTGTTACATATACTTTAGTACAGTCAATAAAGTGAAAAGGTGTTATTCTTATTCTATAATGAAATACTGATTTATGTGAAATCTTTCAAACTTCAAAGAGAAGTTCATCATTTATGTAATGCAGCAATTCAATTTATGTCATGTGTTTTTTAGGTGAATGTGTTATGAGTGACACTGTATGCTTTCTGAGTAAGAATTGTTGCCAGTGTTATGGTCGAAACAAGCTTATTTTGAGACATGTATGAAGTGGTTTCAGTGAGTTTTGGAGGTGAGATTAACTGTTCGGCCAAGATGCATGTTGGTAATGCAGACTGTGTGAAGAGTTTGGAAAAAGTGGCTTCAATATTGACCGATGCTTGTTAGCAATTGAAAAAAAAACTGTAATGGGTCTTTGGCTGCTGTTGCACTAGGAGTTGTTCACACAAGTTGTCAGACTGATCTAGGCCTGTGATAAAAGGAACACAAAAAGCCTTGCTGATAGCTACATGTAGGAACCGTCTTTAAAAGTGTTATAACATTACCACATTGAATTAGATTGTTGCACCTAGGACAGTGAGCCAGTGGGAGACAGTTCCGTGTCTGTGTGTAAGTTGTCAGACTGTGTGTGTGTTATATTGTCAGACTAACGTACCGAGGACAGTGAGCCAGCGGGCGACAGCTCCGTGTCTGTGTGTAAGTTGTCAGACTGTGTGTGTGTTATATTGTCAGACTAACGTACCGAGGACAGTGAGCCAGCGGGCGACAGCTCCGTGTCTGTGTGTAAGTTGTCAGACTATGTGTGTGTTATATTGTCAGACTAACGTACCGAGGACAGTGAGCCAGCGGGCGACAGCTCCGTGTCTGTGTGTAAGTTGTCAGACTATGTGTGTGTTATATTGTCAGACTAACGTACCGAGGACAGTGAGCCAGCGGGCGACAGCTCCGTGTCTGTGTGTAAGTTGTCAGACTATGTGTGTGTTATATTGTCAGACTAACGTACCGAGGACAGTGAGCCAGCGGGCGACAGCTCCGTGTCTGTGTGTACGTTGTCAGACTGTGTGTGTGTTATATTGTCAGACTAACGTACCGAGGACAGTGAGCCAGCGGGCGACAGCTCCGTGTCTGTGTGTAAGTTGTCAGACTGTGTGTGTGTTATATTGTCAGACTAACGTACCGAGGACAGTGAGCCAGCGGGCGACAGCTCCGTACACCTCGTCTAGGATCAGAATGACCACCAGGTTGAGGATGGCAGCGGTAGTTTTGACCGTCAGACGGACGTTGGACCGCGTGGTGGGGTTGTTGCTCATGTGCAGCGCTGTCTTGGTGGATATCCGGTAAAGGATGACTCCGAACACTATGGCAAACGTTACCCCGATCTGAACGGAGAGAGGAGACAAGGAGCAAGGGTAAGGTCACCATTGATTTATTTGGGTTGGAGTCCTTTTTCAAGGTCACTTCAATTGTTTAGGAATCATTTGTAACACTCTTAAGAAGCCTTCTCAATTTCAAAAGAACAATCTGAGGCATTGACAGAGAAGTGTTTTTTCTACTGAATTACAACCCAAAAGTCTTGCTACAGTACATCTTATACTGATAGTTTAAACTACACTTTTAAAATCCAGTTGAATAAAAGTATCTAAAATACTTCTGAGCAGCTTACATCTTAATATGTGTTGGACTCACCATCAAAAGCATCATGACTACGTTGGTCATGTACGCTGGTAACCGGTCTTTGCACGTCAGCTTTTCTTTTTCTGTCTAAAAGAGGGGAAAAAATATTCAGACCTGTCGAGTTACAACCAAGTGTACTGTAACTGTTTTTGTATGTGAAAATGAACATGATCAGTGAGCAGAAGAATCCAAACAGCGATGGATGGACAGGGGAAAAGCTGGCGTTTTGATGCTGACGCGACCACAACACAGAAATCAACATTTCATACACTGACAGTTGTAGTGTTCTCATAGTTCCTTCACTATCTTTCAGGCATTCATTAAGTCATTCTCAGCATTCTTTATGCAGCACATCTCAGTCAGAACATGGTTGCCTCTGAAACAGCACCCTATTCCCTAAATAGTGAGCTACCTTTGACCAGAGCCCTGGGCCCTGTTCAAAACTAGTGCACTATATAGGGAATAGGGTGTCATTGTAGATACAGCCATGTCAATAATCTTCCAGAAACCATTTGGAACAGAACAGGCGAACATGCTGTCTATGGCAGGGGTATTCAACCTGGGTCCGCAGCCCCCTAGGGGCCATAGAGGTAATGCAGGGGTCCGCATTACCACATTACTTTTTGTTAAAAGAAACCGAAAAAAAGTCTAAAAATATATTTTTATTTTATTTTAATGTAGCATTTCAATGTAGCAAAAATAGAATAAACTAACTTTTAATTACCTAGAGTAGAAAAGAGGAGAAAATCATTTTTCTACTCATTGGAGCTATTTACACTCACTCGAGTATCTCTCATAGGCTTTGTGCCGCTGGCTACTGGAAAGCTTTTTTGACTTGGGCATTATTTTTTACATTGCTAACCTTTGTTTAAACAGTTAAACAGCTGCTCTTAGTGAAAATGTTAGAGTTTACACTTCCTCTGGTCCCTGGGCTGGAAAAGGTTGAAGACCCCTGGTCTATGGAACTACAAGAAAACAAACCACACTGGCTCAATCTCACTGCCAAAACATTACAACATGCACCAAGCACTATCACTACGAAAAAATCTGATCTGAAGAATCTAATCACAGAAAGAAAAAACAACCAATCAAACAACTGTCAAGAAGAAATGGAAGAGGAGACCAGTTGTAACATCAGCTCTGTAAAAGGTGACGGCAAGCAGAGGTGTATGGGTGGATCTCAGGAAGAGTGCTATCTACAGTATGTGACATGGACTGACGTGTCAAGTCCCAGGCTTAATCCAAAATACTGTATTTGCGGAAACGTTGTATGCATAATCAATCATGTGCTTCACAGAAAAAAAGAGCATTAAATTAGACCCGACAGGGTGAGTGGGATGATTAGGGCTTGTCTTGGCAGACTTCCATAGTGTAGCGTGTGTGGGATAGGTGTGGATGGGAGGTGAGGACACTGAAAGTACCAGTTTTAGCCCAGCCATGGCAGATTGAACTGTTTGCTTCCATTTGTTTGTGGTTTCTTCTGCTATCTCTGTAGGGTTCTGGCAGTCAGAAGACATAAACACAGTAACCCAGGAGAACCGCAAAACAAAACGATCACAAGAAGAGGAAACCCGCTAGTCATGTAAAGGACTGTCATCAGACTGTAGTCTTTAGTCTAACACCCATATCATATACGTATCATACCATACAATCAATCTACCACTGTAAAGGATGAATTATTTTGTAAGAGACACACACTTTCCAAACATCCGGACTAAAGAAGAGACTGCAAATCAAATCACAAAAACTAAACCAGCAACATAAAATCTAAATGGCTAGCTGTAGTAAAAATCTGGAATAACCAATCAGTACCTTCTGTGTCTTGTGTTCTTTCTTCAGGGACTTCTGCATGACTCGGAGCTCGTACTCAGCTCGTGGGTGGTCCTGAGGAGCGAATAGAGACAGAGGCTCTTAAAAATGTATGGACTGGTACACTCATCAAATACTCCCATCAGGTGCAGGGTTTAATATAGCTGTCACTGTCCACCCAAGTGGAGATTCCTTGTGACAACACACTTGGTGTTGAGGTGAGAAGGTTATATAGCCCAGTCAAGTTCTACAGTACAGAGTAGGTAGAATATGTTCAAAGACTACAGTTGACTACAATCGCTGGTCCCCTATTTCTATTGAGATGGTTAGAGGGCTGCAGTGGCTGCTGGTCTCCTGCAGCATGGATCTTTGTAGAGGAGATAGGTCAGGGAGACAGAGAGAGACAGAGAGAGGGCTGGCTAGGCCAGGAGATCGTGGGCGGGGGAGCTGAACCTGACATCCGACTCACAGGAGACAGGATGGTACAGGTGCTGGAAGCAGGCCAGAAGCAGTGAGCATTAGGGTTGCACAATTCCCAGGTTCTCCAGCAATCCTGGTTGGAAGATGCAGAATTGTGCAACGCTAGTGGGCATTCAGAGAAAGAGTGGTGGTTCAATGGGTAGTGGTGGTTTGTGGTGCTTTAGGAGGGCGAGGTGGTGTCCGTGGACAGTCTGAGGAAGAAGAGCCAGTGTGGGGGTAGCAAAGCCAGACGGTGATTGAGGGGAAAAAATATATAGATTTTGTGTAAAATGAAATGTTCCAAACCTTCAGCTCTTCCTGTAGATACCCACGGGGGAAAGAGGAGGACAAGATAGTTACAAAATACCTCAACTTTTAAATATGTTTGGGAAAATGGACTTGAAGTAAAAAAATATAATATTTATTTCCGTCTACTGTGCCAGTTATTGTTGTGTCTCCAAACAAGACAACACTGAGGAGAACTGGAATTCAGTTATACACCATTTTCTCTTCTATTCATTTCCCATGGCTAGTGATGGAATTATGAATAATAAACTATTGTGTGGAGGAAATGTTAATGGACAGGAAGAACAGCATTGTAAAACATGAACTCATCATCTCTCAGCATTATTTGGGACAGTCCACAGTATGGTGCTCCTATTTACAAACAAAGTGGAATGCAAGACTCTAACAGGAGAGCACTCACCTCCTCCTCCTCGAAGCCTGTCAGATCCCATTCATAGTTGAGCCGCATCTGTCTTCTCTTCCAGTGCTCCATGAACATGGCAGCTGCACAACCCAACACAGTTACGAGTTCTGTTAAGAGCCCCTTGAACGCATGAACAACATAATCCTCAATATCAACAAGATTGTCAGTCCTTGGATCGAGAGTGCCTAGTACAAATTTGAGAAGGGTTACATTTCCAAAGCCTCATCCCTCAGCTGTATACCAAAACAAGTGGTATACAAGATTGTAGCTTTGAAGATATTACAGTTTGGTAACGATTTACATTACACGTATCTCCATAAAGCATTTGTTTTCATTCAGTTGTTTAAATTTCAACATTGGCCAGATTATGTAGAAAGTTATTATTATGGAGAAAGGTGCATGTGGAATGACTTATCAGTTACCTTGGCAGTCCAATTATGGTTCCCCGACCAGGATGATTATGTGCATGTGGCGTAATAAAGGTGCTAAAATTAGGATTGCAGCGATCAATTATTAAATGTATAATGAGAAAAAATGATAAATTGCCACGTGTGAGGGATGAGGAGCTAAATTTGGGGCTAATTCAATGCTTGTGTAGAGATGACATGAATTGGATTCCAGGTATGTTTCAGTCTTGTGGGAACAGCAGGGACAGTGGCAGGGACAGTCTATATGCAGACAGGCACCTGGGGCGACTACATGTTCTATTTTTCATCCATATAATGTTCATCCATCAAAGTGTCTCGGGTTACTTGATGAGTAGTCTCTCTACGGGGCGCTCCACAAGCTGCTGTGAAAAATAAACTCCTCAATGACTAACCTTGGTTCTCTGAATGAGACGTTGTCACCACTATGGGACATGGGAGATAGTTTCCTATAGTGGTGACATTAGTATTTTGGGGTATTTTATTAGTATACCCCTTACTACTCTTCTTAGGGTCCAAACAGGGTTAAAACAGTTACATCACAACAAACCACAACATCATAAATAAAACATTACATCATACAAGACATTATTACATCATACAAGACATTATTACATCATACAAGACATTATGACATCCTTACTCTAATATTACAAATGTACAATATAAAAAAGTGGCGCAGAGGTCTAAGGCACTGCATCTCAGTGCTAGAGGCGTCATTACAGTCCCTGGTTTGATTCCAGGCTGTATCACAACCGGCTGTGATTGGGAGTCCCATAGGGCGGCGCACAATTGTCTCAGTGTCGTCTGGGTTAGGGTTTGGCCGCGGTAGGCCGTCACTGTAAATCAGAATTTGTTCTTAACTGACTTGCCTAGTTAAAAAAAAGGATACATAAAAAATTCCACAACATTACAATGTTTTTTATCAGATTATACTGCTTGCTTGAGTTACTTGATGTGGAAGAGAGTTCTATGTAGTCATGGCTCTGTGTAGCACTGTGCGTTTCCCAAAGTCTGTTCTGGACTTTGAAGAGACCTCTGGTGGCATGTCTTGTGGGAATGTATGGGTGTCTGAGCTGTGTGTTACCTGTTTGAACAGACAGTTTGGTGATTTCAAAATGTCAATACCTCTCACAAAGACATGTGATGCAGTCAATCTCTCCTCTACTTTGAGCCAGGAGCAATTGACATGCATGTTATTAAAATTATAGCGCTAGCGTACATTTAAAGACCAGCCGTGCTGCTCTGTTCTGGGCAAACTGTAATTTGCCTATGTTCTTGGTGGCACTTGACCATATAACTGGGCAGTAGTCCAGACGGGATAAAACTAAGGCCTGGTCGACTTGTTAAGTTGATTGTAATGTTAAGAAAGCTGAGCAGCGCTTTAACATGGACAGACCTCTCCCCATCTTAGCTTCCGTTGCATCAATACATTTTGTCCATGTCAGTTTACAATCTAGGGTTACACCAAGCAGTTTAGTCTCCTCAACATTGAGTGATTAAATGAAAGAGAACACTCATGTGGAGTAAACATTTTAGTATGACAACATGTGTCCAACTACATTAGGGATGCTGATATAAACATTTGTGGATAACAAAAACAGCATTCTGGTCATAACATTGACTATGACAGGAGAGACTGGGAGGGCAGACAGACAATTATCCAAAAATATGTTTCATATATTTACTCCAATTGGTCTGAAAATGGCCTTTCAATTCTCTATATTTCACACACTAAGTTGTTCTATTAAAACTAAATGGGGAGTTTGCATTTTTGTAAGTTTGCAAAAATGTAATCATCAGACTTGAATGTGAACCAGAATATTAATTGGAATGCCTGAGGAAGGTGTAAAAATGTATTTGAAATAAATGTTTTGGCTAATTGTTAAGGATTGTCCGTGTCCTTTGAGAATAACACGTTGTATTCCAGTTGAGATGCAGGTAAACACTAAGTCCTACCTCCAACAGTGAGGGACGGCAGTTGCATCATTCTTTCATAACAAAGACACAACATACTGTAACACTTGAACGGATGCAGTACTGTACACGTTAATGTCTCATCCAAACCTATGTCACACACACACACACACACACACACACACACACACACACACACACACACACACACACACACACACACACACACACACACACACACACACACACACACACACACACACACACACACACACACACACACACACACACACACACCAGCAAATTAAACCGCAAATAAATCCTAGGGCTGAACCTGTGCCCTCAAGCAGGGCTCCAGTCTATTGCTTCCTGCCTTCAGTCTCAGGCCTCGCAGGCCCAGCCTCACTGTGACAGTGAACAGAACAGGAACACACCAGCAAAGAGACCATTTTTAAAGGGAAAACATGCATGGTTTAATCCACATAGTAAGACTCTGTACAGTACAGTCCACAAGGCTGAGTGGCCCACTGGACTGTCATAGAGGAGAGAGTGCCGGAAAGAGGGAAAGAAAGAAAGAATAGTGGACACATGAATGAACAAAGGAAACAAAGAAAGAGGACAAATGGGAGACTGAACATCTGGAAGAACAAAATAGGTGGAAGTGAGGAAGAGCAGAGAGTATGAGTATCAGTTGGTAAGAGTGTAGCGCCCAGGTTGAGGGTTCATTTCCTGCATTTCCCGGGATCACATACTTACACACATTGAAAATGTATGCCCATAATATGATCATCAATCTATTGGACGATAGCTTGTTTGGAAGAATGGCTGTTTACATTATCTCTCAGTAAATGTGTTTTCAATCTGTAATATTATTGACAAAGTCATCTGTTTTTTTGTTGTTCTCCGGTCAACCTCCACACTAGATGAGTATTATGGGATAGATGTACCACGTAAGCCCTTCACTGTATTCCAAACAATCAATAAAAGCATTTTTGTAAAATAAAGCTATTTTTCTTACGATATAATTTAACTGCATCATTACGTAGTGTTCTATAATTCTGTTCATCGATTTCTACTTTAGATTTGGCTGCTAAGACTTTTGCCCTATTTCTTTGAGAAAACACCTCACCCAGTTCATTATCAATCCATGGAGATGGACGAGCCCCAACTGGCCTCTTTCCTCCTCTAGATAAATCAGCTCCCAGGGTACAGCAGAAAAATCATTTTCAAATTGCACATGATTCAATTTCTATTTGTTTTCTCTTGACCACAATCATTGGGGGTTTCTTTGTGACCTTGGTGTTCATGGTTATGGTCACAATATTGTGGTCTGTCCAGCCGACTGGCATTGATCTGACCTTTGAGCATAGCAATGTGAGGTAGCTTGATGTACATGTACACCACCTGGACAGGATGTGAGTCTATCGCAGGGCCTGACCATATCATCTAGGGGGTTGATTATTGAGTACTGTCCCTGTTAAATAAATTATACAAATAAATAAAGTTGTGCTGTTTTGTTCTGTTGTGTGTACAAGCCTCAGCCTTTTACCCCAGAGGGCCATGAAGATGGAGAAGAAGACGGTGGCAGGGTTGTCAAAGAGGTGGCTGGCCCGGGCCGTCCCGCAGGCTTCCTTCAGTTTCCAGTAACTACAGGCTCTGTCACACAGCGGGCACATGGTGATGTTGTTCTTGGGGTGGCAGATCTCCATGCTGTAGAAAGGGGGATGGGGGGAGGAAAGAGATACAACAATCAGTCCTCTTTATCTCCTTTTATCTCCACGGATAAATTATTAGACTGTATTAGTGCTTTAAATACTTGGATGGCTCACAACTTCCTCCAGCTAAATCAAGATCGAGATACTTATTGTTGGAGCACATTTTTTTTCTCGGCCAATAAAGATAAAATACCGGGTAAAAACCTAGGTGTTATTTTAGATTATGAACTAAATTTCAAATCACACATTAGGAATGTGACCAAAATAGTTTTTTACCACCTGAGGAACATTGCCAAGGTGCAGCCATTTCTCTCTCAGGCTGATACAGAGAGACTCATGCATGCTTTTATTACCAGCAGGCTTGACTACTGTAATGCTCTCCTATCTGGTCCCAAGAAAGCCATTGGTCAACTGCAAAACATACAGAATGCTGCAGCGTGGGTACTGACCAAGACCAGACAGAGAGCACACATTACACTGGTTTAAAGGTCTCTGAACTGTAAAACATACAGAACGCTGCAGGGTGGGTACTGACCAAGACCAGATGGAGAGAACACATTACACCGGTTTAAAGGTCTCTGAACTGTAAAACATACAGAATGCTGCAGCACGGGTACTGACCAAGACCAGATGGAGAGAACACATTACACCGGTTTAAAGGTCTCTGAACTGTAAAACATACAGAACGCTGCAGGGTGGGTACTGACCAAGACCAGATGGAGAGAACACATTACACCGGTTTAAAGGTCTCTGAACTGTAAAACATACAGAATGCTGCAGCACGGGTACTGACCAAGACCAGATGGAGAGAACACATTACACCGGTTTAAAGGTCTCTGAACTGTAAAACATACAGAATGCTGCAGCACGGGTACTGACCAAGACCAGATGGAGAGCACACATTACACCGGTTTAAAGGTCTCTGCACTGGCTGCCTGTGAGTTTTAGAATTCATTTTACGATTATTTTATTGGTTTTAAAATCAATCCATGATTGTGTACCCCAATACATGCTCTTTAATTACTTGTTACTTTTATCTCTTATTCTTATCCATATTTTTTTTAAACTGCATTGTTGGTTAGGGGCTCGTAAGTAAGCATTTCACTGTAAGGTGTATTCGGCGCATGTGACTAATACAGTTTGATTTGATGTCAGGCATGCTTTTAAGTTATGTACCCAGTAGGTCCTTCTGGCCCTCTGGCACTGGCCTTTTATCTATCCCAAAGCCTAGGACCAAGAGGCATGGAGAGGCAGCCTTTAGTTACTAAGCCCCCAGCCTCTGGAATAGCCTGCCAGAGAATCTGAGGGTGCCGAAACTGTGCACACATTTAAAAGAGATCTTAAAACACATCTCTTTAGCTTTGCTTTTCATTATGGTGCTTTTTAGTTGTTCAGTTTTTGTCATTCTTAATTTTTTAAATCTTATGGTTGTTGATATTTCAGCTTTGATTTTCATAGTTTTTTTATTTGTTTTATCCTGTGAAGCACATTGCGTTGCATTCCATGTCTGGAATGTGCTATAGAAATAAAGCTTGATTTGATTTGAGTACCACCAGTGGGTGTTACTATACCAGCCTGTCAAGCTAGAGCAGTGGCTCCCAAACTTGGGGTCGGCACCCCATGTGGGGTCCCCCTTTTTTAAATGGAATCCTTATTTTACTAGGCAAGTCAGTTAAGAACAAATTCTTATTTACAATGACGGCCTACACCGGCCCAACCCGGACTGCGCCGCCCTATGCGACTCCCAATCACAGCCGGTTGAGATGCAGCCTGGAATCGAACCAGGATGTCTGTAGTGACGCCTCTTGCACTGAGAAGTAGTGCCTTAGACCGCTGCTCCACTCGGGAGCCCTGAAATAGACGTTTCCCCTATGAACTAATTAATAACTTTTATCTCTTTAAATGGGAATAGAATACAACCTTTTAGTGTCAACTAATGAATCTCTTACAGTATTGGAATGTGCTTTCATCTCGTTTTTATGAAGGACCAAAAATGTTGTGAATATGAACACACAGCGTTAACTAGGGATTAGGGACTATATATTCCCAAGTGGGGTTCCCACTATTTTCAAGTGTCAATGTAGGGTTGCACGCAGTAAAAGTTTGGGAACCCCTGAGCTAGAGTGACTTTTGACTTCTGTAGATTTAATATGTCATACAAGGCATTGAATTCATGTAAATATAGTGAATGTACACCCGCACCTCAACCCACAAGTGTTTTGAAAGAAATCTCTACGTTCGCTGGAAATACTATTCATGAACATATTTACACAATAATGTCAGGGATCTGGGTTATGTAGATTAATTAGGTCTAATCTCACGAGTCCGACGCTCCACACTGTAGACCGCTGGAGCTCAAGACTAAGTCAGATCTTAAAAGTATATTCCGTTCTTGTTTTATATAACAGGTGAGTCGGGCAACTGTAATAAGATCACATGTCTGTGGAGGATTGTGAGCAGCATGGCAGAGGATCTGGACACAGATAGCAGAGTCTGTCAAACTATCCTGACGGCGATATGAGATGTTAGCCTGGGGGAGGTTAATTTCCTCTTGTCATCTACATTAACCAGATGTTGGACATCACAAATCCCCTCTTCCGTCTGTCTTCTGTCTCTGTATAGGAACACGTTTCCTTTTTGTAGTTGTGGACTGTCAAGCCAAGCCAGGCAAGGCTTCAGGCTTCAGGCTTCAGGCAGCAGCAGAGTGACCTGGACTACATTATGAATACTTCATTACACTGCGTTATTTATGCTGGCAGGAAGTGAAGATGATTTAAGACGTTAGTCACGAGCCAGGGAGTAGTGACAGGACAGGACAGAGCTACAGCGCAAGGCATGTATTCTGAACTGGTAACGAGGTGATGGTTTTATTAAATACTGTAGGTGATGGCTACATTAAATACTGTAGGTGATGGCTATATTAAATACTGTAGGTGATGGCTATATTAAATACTGTAGGTGATGGCTATATTAAATACTGTAGGTGATGGCTACATTAAATACTGTAGGTGATGGCTATATTAAATACTGTAGGTGATGGCTATATTAAATACTGTATTAGATATAAATGGTCTTAATAAGTATTGAATATAAACCGTTTACAGTGCCTTGCAAAAGTAGAAGTGTTTCACAAGAAAAAATATTTTGCATCCTCAAAGTGGTAGGCATGTTGTGTAAATGATACAACCCCCCAAAAAATCTATTTTATTTCCAGGATGTAAGGCAACAAAATAGGAAAAATGCCAAGGGTGGTGAATACTTTCGCACGGCACTGGAAATGTCTGCTTGTTCTCGTTTTGGCATTGCAACAAGTTTTGCACTTGTTAGTTACCATGACACGGTTCTTTATACTGTGTGTTATTATCCCACTGTAAACTATTCTACAGTCTAAAGCTGTCACAATATCCCACTGTAAACTATTCTACAGTCTAAAGCTGTCACAAAATCCCACTGTAAACCATTCTACAGTCTAAAGCTAATATCCCACTGTAAACCATTCTACAGTCTAAAGCTAATATCCCACTGTAAACTATTCTACAGTCTAAAGCTGTCACAATATCCCACTGTAAACCATTCTACAGTCTAAAACTGTCACAATATCCCACTGTAAACTATTCTACAGTCTAAAGCTGTCACAATATCCCACTGTAAACTATTCTACAGTCTAAAGCTGTCACAATATCCCACTGTAAACCACTCTACACTCTAAAGTTGTCACAATATCCCACTGTAAACCACTCTACAGTCTAAAGCTGTCACAATATCCCACTGTAAACCACTCTACAGTCTAAAGTTGTCACAATATCCCACTGTAAACCACTCTACACTCTAAAGCTGTCACAATATCCCACTGTAAACCACTCTACAGTTTAAAGCTGTCACAATATCCCACTGTAAACCACTCTACACTATAAAGTTATCACAATATCCCACTGTAAACCACTCTACACTCTAAAGTTGTCACAATATCTCACTGTAAACCACTCTACAGTCTAAAGCTGTCACAATATCCCACTGTCAACCACTCTACAGTCTAAAACTGTCACAATATCCCACTGTAAACTATTCTACACTCTAAACTTATCAAAATATCCCACTGTAAACCACTCTACACTCTAAAGTTATCACAATATCCCACTATAAACCACTCTACAGTCTAAAGTTATCACAATATCCCACTGTAAACCACTCTACACTCTAAAGTTATCACAATATCCCACTGTAAACCACTCTACAGTCTAAAGTTATCACAATATCCCACTGTAAACCACTCTACACTCTAAAGTTGTCACAATATCCCACTGTAAACCACTCAGTCTAAAGCTTCCCGAGTGGTGCAGCGGTCTAAGGCACTGCATCTCAGTGCTAGAGGTGTCACTACATACCCTGGTTCGATTCCAGGCTATATCACAACCGGCTGTGATTGGGAGTCCCATAGGGCGGCTCATAATTGGCCCAGCGTCGTTAGGGTTTGGCAGGGGTAGGCCGTCACTGTAAATAAGAATTTGTTCTTAACTGACTTGCCTAGTTAAATAAATGTTGAACAAAATAAATAAATAATATCCCAATGTAAACCACTCTATATCCTAAAGCTGTCTGTTACAATATTTGAAGTGAGTCAATTGGATGTGTGAATATAATGAGGTCCTACATCTACTTGAGCCATGTCTCTGGCTTTCCATTCGATCTTCTTCAATCATTTCAATGGTCTTAGACACCTTACATACAGTGAATTACTTGTATGAATTGTTACCTCAGGCAACTGCCGGGTAGAACCACTGATTATTTCCTTGGCTGTGTATGGGGCTAACCTGGGAATGTTGTCGTCTACGGTGGCACAGCCGTACAGGAACACAATGACTCCCACTATAGAAGCAGGGATCAGCATTTGGGTGTACAGCCCCAGCCACGCAAAGTACAGTCCTATCTTCTCCCCAAAGTACTTCCTGTAAAGGAAACAATACAGCAATCTCATCTTTCAAATAGAATAGAAATAATAGAATGGAATACAATATAATAGAATACAAAATAATATATAATATCATACAATATAATTGTCACGCTGTGATCTGTTTCACCTGTCCCTCTGATTGTCTCCACCCCCTCCAGGTGTCACTTATTTTCCCCAGTGTATTTATCCCTGTGTTTCCTGTCTCTCTGTGCCAGTGTATTTATCCCTGTGTTTCCTGTCTCTCTGTGCCAGTGTATTTATCCCTGTGTTTCCTGTCTCTCTCTGCCAGTTTGTCTTGTATGTTTAGTCAAGTCAAGGTGTTTTTCCCCTTACTCCTTTTCTATTCTCTTTTGCTAGTCTTGCCAGTTTTGAACACTGCCTGACTCTGTACTACTTTCCCGCCTGCCTGATCATCCTGCCTGCCCTGACCTTGAATCTGCCTGCCCTTCGGTACCTATTGGACTCTGAACTGGTTTTGACCTTTGACCTGTCCACGACCATTCTCTTGCCTACTCCTTTTTGGATTATTAAACATCTTAAACTCCAACAATCTGCCTCCTGTTTCTGCATCTGGGTCTCGCCTTGTGTCATGATAATAATAGAATACATAAAAGAACATAGAATATGTATAAAGTATTTCCTGCATTAGGAAGAACATATTGCATTGTAAGGTTAGGCGCAACACTTTCTCAACACTTTCTCTCTTATGAAAGAAATAATGTATATTTGATGTAAAGATTAAAAACATAATGTGACATTGCAATCTAAACAGACCTTCACCAGATAGCGATTGAGGAAGTACAGAGCAATCTCAGAAATAACGTTCCAGTTTCACTATAGGAAACCTTCCCTCACCTTACTAGCCCGATAGGCTGGTATTTGTAAAATACACTGTAACTCGCCCACTCCTCATACAAGAGCTGAAACACAGAACAACAAAATGTCAAAACATAACACAGCATTACAGGGGCCACACTTAAAAAGGAGAGTTTAAAAGTCATATTTTGATTTGTCTATTCATTGAAGAGGCAACCAGACAGAGCAGATGTTTCGGCTGTTAGGCCACTGTCAGTGTTATTGCCTTCAAACCAGCATGCATTCACTCCAATTCTTCAGCACGTCTTCCTGATGACTCTCACTGACAATTATATCCGTCTCAGCTCTTAGCCAAGCTCCTGTAACCATGATTGCTGGAGAGAGAGTGTGTGAGAGCTGTGAATGGGTCTTTTGACCTCTGAAAGCTGATATGAGCTGTAGTTGGAGACCGAGGACCAGAGGGTGAGAGAGGGCCAGAAGGTCAGCGAGGGTCAGAGAAGGTCAGATACATTTGAAGTCAGCTCTCTTTTCTTCCCTCATCTGATGACAGATGTCAGGTGGAACGTAGAGAGAGAGAGCGTGCTACCGTGGTAAATGAAAGGGTGGCAGGTGTGAAGGGGAGAGGGGACGAGAAGGGGGAGACAGAAGGGGGAGACAGATGGGGGGGTTGAGGTTGTGACTGGCGGGGGAACAGGGGAGAGCTGTGCAGGGAGAGGAGGGAAAGGTTGAAGAGCAGGGGGGAAACAGACAGGGGAAGGAGTCAGGGGGTGAGGAACAGGGGAGAGCTGTGCAGGGAGAGGGAGGAAAGGTTGAAGAGCAGGTGGGTAACAGACAAGGGAAGGAGTCAGGGGGTGAGGAACAGGGGAGAGCTGTGCAGGGAGAGTGGGGAAAGGTTGAAGAGCAGGGGGGAAACAGACAGGGGAAGGAGTCAGGGGGTGAGGAACAGGGGGGAGACACATGGGGGAAGGGAGGCGAAGCTTGTGACTGGTGGATGGAGAACACAGTGTACAGTATTGGGATCTGGGGACACAGCTGTGTTCCTTCAATCCAGTACTATTATGTCCTTGTCCTGTCCTCCCTCTCTGTGACACCACTCACTAATTTCCAATCTATCTATCTATCCGTCCGCCTGTATGTCTGATCAACACCCTTCATGTTGTTGTTCCACTGGCTGACTGCTTTCATCAAACGCTAGAGTACAACTGTGAAGCTTATTGCACAACAATGTCATTATCTGTTATTGAAAGACAGATTCGTTTTTTTTTTCTCTTTCTCGTCTCATTCATACTTTCGTCTAGCCTCTAATGTATCTTTGATCATTTCAAAACCAATGGTTCTCTTGTTCCATTGAAGTAAATCTGAGAGGCTGTCTTCCGAGTAAAGAACACATGCTGTTCCCAGAAGAGCTCCCTCCCTCTCTCTCTCACTCTCTCTCTCTCTCTCACTCGCTCTCACTCGCTCTCTCCCCTCTCTCCCCTCTCTCACACTCGCTCTCTCTCTCTCTCTCTCTCTCTCTCTCTCTCTCTCTCTCTCTCTCTCTCTCTCTCTCTCTCTCTCTCTCTCTCTCTCTCTCTCTCTCTCTCTCTCTCTCTCTCTCTCTCTCTC